>NW_027633911.1:0-24853 GCF_053919585.1 Euprymna scolopes
CAGCATCATCTTCAGCTTGATTCATCATTATCAGCAGCAGTTTGATTCATCATCATCATCATCATCATCATCACTATCATTATCAGCTTGATTACTCATCAGCAGCAGCTTGATTCATGAGCATCATCATAAACAACAGTAGTGGCTTAATTCACCATCATCATCATCAGCTTGATTGATCATCATCATCCTCCTCATCATCATCATAATCAGTTTGATTCATCATCATCATGACAATCATCTTTAGCTTGATTCATCATTATCAGCATCAGCAGCAGCTTGATTCATGATAATGATGATGATGATGATCTTCATCATCATCATTTATATCCTTAGGTTAAGGTATTTAGGGCATTACATAAGCAACACCAGTCAACGTCTCCTAACTGCTCTCCGATCTCATACGTATAGTTCTATCTAAAGGCATCACTTTGCATGTAGCTATATCATTTCTGATATACTCATACCTTCCCCTTCCCCCGATTGCCACACTCCCTTGTCACTTGGAAAATCGAAGCATGTTATAGAGTTTTATTCATCTTCCTTCCCATAGCGGGGAGATGTAACACAAGGTCGGTAAGTAAAATTTCGAAGACAAAGCCCTAGACGAAGATCACTGTGGCTGAGCAAAAGTTTCCTGGGCAGCCCACTGGGCCTCGTGATTAGCAACAAACCACTCCTCTCTCAAAGCCTAGAACTGCGTAGGATCACATCTTATACTGACAAAAAAAAGTGATCCTAAAAAATGGTAGAGACTATGGCGGTCTTATTTTCGCATGAATTCTAACTCTGAAGGGTTGAATGGAGTTGATGCGGCGCCAATTGCTTAAGGCATCCATAATTTTACCAATATCAAGATTCTGATAAAGCACTGTTGAAGGGATTTTTCCTCCAGTTTGCAGCTGCAGATCCACCTGGTTATTACATGATCATTATGTCAAAGCGATTGCAGATCACATGTGCTTGAACCCCTGCCTCACTACCATGTAAAAAGACAGAGCGAACACATGCAGAAAATATGCTTAGATCTAAAGATTGGCTTCCTTAACTTTTCCCAAGCAACATAACATCGAACAGCGATAACGTGTTCACAACCACTGCCAGAATTCAACATGTCACCCAGGTAGCAGAAGGTGGCTTCAACATCAAGTGGGGTGCCATCTACATTTACATGTGTCACCGTTCGACCGTCGTTTGGGTGGACAACACCCAGGTATCTCCGATAAACATAATCTGGGCCAATTCTCAACAAGACCACTACATTTCTTATAAACTCATATTTTGCACATGTAGCATTCGATGGACTTTACACCTATGCCTCTGTGACAAACACTGCAGGGTGCTGATTTACTCCTTAATAACCCCTTTCACAGATACCCGGTCTTAACTAAATCTCCATCTTGGTTTTCCAAACCAATGAACTACAACGACAAGCAAGGGAGATCACTCTAAGAATAAAACTTTTATTTAGACACAAAGGGCAACAACTTAACACAGGGAAACTGAAGATAGCTTCCAAATTATTTATGGAGTAAAGCTAAGAAAATATAAAGATTTTCTGTGTCGAATTCTAAGATTTACCATTGGCTAGTTTTCGACCTTGAAGTATTATGTTGTTTATTTTCCTCGTATTGTGGAAAAATGTGACACAAGGGTCAGAAAGTGAGATGAAGAGCTAGAAATATTAGTAATATCTGTAATTAGTTTCCTAAAAAAAAATTGGTACAAACCTGCTCTCTCAGCAGCCCGTAATCCTGTGCAAACAAAAGGAATAAAAAAAAAAAATAACTGCCACTTCTCTTTATATGCTTGTCACCTCATATGCAAATGAGATACTTCCGGTTTAAATATTAAAAAAAAGCATATTTTTTTCAGAGATGGATGTTGGAGTAGCAAGTCTTGACAGCAGTGTGCTGCATTTAACCTCGGAAATTGTTAGTTGGAAAGTGAAGAATAGTTAACACTTGATTATTTAACTTCAACATTCACATATTCATTGTGTTTTACATTTCTGATTTTTTTAGATGACGATTGATTATTCATATTATTTGGATTTTTAAGACTACTGTTCTCATCTTAAGCGTTATTTTCAATACGTTTCGGTCGACGTAATCTCTGACCTTCTTCAGGTGTATCTTGTCAAACTCAGAAATGTTTCTGTCGAACTCGAGAATTTGGATGGAATTTTGAACGGAATCCTTTATTTATTTCACAGGGGTAGCATGCTCTTATTCCGTCAGCCATAATTGGATAGAAGTCCTAAGTAATTCGCAATTGTATTTTTCGGTCGCCCACACTGAGAATTGAACCATCAATTTTACAATTGATTTTTCCAAGTACTCAAACCATTGCGCGAGTTTTTGCGGATAGTTCTAGTACGAATTGTGGGAATCATAAACCTATATTTATTTCTAGTTTTAAATATCACTATTTATTACTAATTATTATTACTATATATATATATATAGAGAGAGAGAGAGAGAGAGAGAGGGAGAGAGAGAGAGAGAAGAGAGAGAGAGAGGCGATATGTCCCCATGAAGTAAAGTAAGGGTTCCGTTCAAAATTCTCTCCAAATTCCCGAGTTTGACAGAAACATTCCCGAGTTCGACAAGATACACCTGAAGAAGGTCGAAGGTTATATCGACTGAAACGTTATGAAAATAACACTCAAGATGAGAACAGTAGTCTAAAGAATCCAAATAATACGAATTCATTGTTTCCATATCTTTTCTATATACGACCCCGTCCACATGTTTATTATTATTATTATTATTATTATTATTATTATTATTATTATTATTATTAATATTATTAGATTTCAATGTATTTTTTATTTCTTTCTAATGTCTTTCATTTTTCGTTTGTATATCATACCATATTAAGTAAAACCTTGTATATCATATCATATTAAGTAAAACCTTGTATATCATATATTAAGTAAAACCTTGTATATCATATATTAAGTGAAACCTTGTATATCATATCATATTAAGTAAAACCTTGTATATCATATCATATTAAGTAAAACCTTGTATATCATATATTAAGTAAAACCTTGTATATCATATATTAAGTGAAACCTTGTATATCATATCATATTAAGTAAAACCTTGTATATCATATCATATTAAGTAAAACCTTGTATATCATATCATATTAAGTTAAACCTTGTATATCATATCATATTAAGTAAAACCTTGTATATCATATATTAAGTAAAACCTTGTATATCATATCATATTAAGTAAAACCTTGTATATCATATCATATTAAGTAAAACCTTGTATATCATACCATATTAAGTTAAACCTTGTATATCATATCATATTAAGTAAAACCTTGTATATCATATCATATTAAGTAAAACCTTGTATATCATATATTAAGTGAAACCTTGTATATCATATCATATTAAGTAAAACCTTGTATATCATATCATATTAAGTAAAACCTTGTATATCATACCATATTAAGTTAAACCTTGTATATCATATCATATTAAGTAAAACCTTGTATATCATATCATATTAAGTAAAACCTTGTATATCATATCATATTAAGTAAAACCTTGTATATCATATCATATTAAGTAAAACCTTGTATATCATATCATATTAAGTAAAACCTTGTATATCATATCATATTAAGTAAAACCTTGTATATCATATCATATTAAGTAAAACCTTGTATATCATATCATATTAAGTAAAACCTTGTATATCATATCATATTAAGTAAAACCTTGTATATCATATCATATTAAGTAAAACCTTGTATATCATATCATATTAAGTAAAACCTTGTATATCATATCATATTAAGTAAAACCTTGTATATCATATCATATTAAGTAAAACCTTGTATATCATATCATATTAAGTAAAACCTTGTATATCATATCATATTAAGTAAAACCTTGTATATCATATCATATTAAGTAAAACCTTGTATATCATATCATATTAAGTAAAACCTTGTATATCATATCATATTAAGTAAAACCTTGTATATCATACCATATTAAGTTAAACCTTGTATATCATATATTAAGTAAAACCTTGTATATCATATATTAAGTGAAACCTTGTATATCATATCATATTAAGTAAAACCTTGTATATCATATCATATTAAGTAAAACCTTGTATATCATATCATATTAAGTTAAACCTTGTATATCATATCATATTAAGTAAAACCTTGTATATCATATATTAAGTAAAACCTTGTATATCATATCATATTAAGTAAAACCTTGTATATCATATCATATTAAGTAAAACCTTGTATATCATACCATATTAAGTTAAACCTTGTATATCATATCATATTAAGTAAAACCTTGTATATCATATCATATTAAGTAAAACCTTGTATATCATATATTAAGTGAAACCTTGTATATCATATCATATTAAGTAAAACCTTGTATATCATATCATATTAAGTAAAACCTTGTATATCATACCATATTAAGTTAAACCTTGTATATCATATCATATTAAGTAAAACCTTGTATATCATATCATATTAAGTAAAACCTTGTATATCATATCATATTAAGTAAAACCTTGTATATCATATCATATTAAGTAAAACCTTGTATATCATATCATATTAAGTAAAACCTTGTATATCATATCATATTAAGTAAAACCTTGTATATCATATCATATTAAGTAAAACCTTGTATATCATATCATATTAAGTAAAACCTTGTATATCATATCATATTAAGTAAAACCTTGTATATCATATCATATTAAGTAAAACCTTGTATATCATATCATATTAAGTAAAACCTTGTATATCATATCATATTAAGTAAAACCTTGTATATCATACCATATTAAGTTAAACCTTGTATATCATATCATATTAAGTAAAACCTTGTATATCATATAATATTAAGTAAAACCTTAAATGTTCTGTAATCTTTGGTATGTTTGTCTCTATAGACGTCGCAAAAAGGCTTGAAGTTGAGTTACTGTTCCAGTACACTTTACACACATGAGATTAAAAACAAAAATATGTTAAAACATTAGGAAAATGTTCCAGCTGTCTCAAATAGTGCACGCACTTGTGCGAGAGAGAGAGAGGAGGGGGGCAGAGACGCGTGTAAGATTGAAATTTTTTACATGGGGTTGGGCGACTGTTGTTCTTCGTATCCTTCATTACACCTAAAACACATAGATTAAAAACCAAACCGCGGTAATAAAAATTGGGAAAGGTTCTCCCGGCTGTCTGTCGTAGTTATAGTCTCTGGGTTGTGCGAGTTTCAGGCGGAAAGAAAATTGATCTTTTCTTTATGCTTTTTTTTTTTTTGGTATGTTTATTTCTACTTATTTGATAGAAAAAAAAATGTGCATTAAATTGAAACAATGATCCTAATTGAAGCTCTTGATCGAACTTGTTGACGAAGTGTGACGTCGGGGATGAGGGTGGGGATCGCAGAGCGTGTGGATAGACAAACCTCACACCTCGCGCGCTTTTCATCCTTTAAGATCTGCCTTTTGTATTACTTCAGTGTTTATTTTGTGCGGTAAACAATAGAGACACAAAGCATTAATAATAACCATTCTTTGAAAAGTGAAACAAGAAAGCAACTCATCATCATCATCATCATCATCATCATCATCATCATCAGTAGTAGTAGCAGTAATAGCACTAGTATTGATCATGATGATGAATATCTACCATGCCTGATCATAAGCATCATCATCATCATCATCTCATATGAATCCAAAGATTCTATTGTTGGCATTGGTTTCCCTGCTATTTTTCTAGTCAGAATTATTTCTAGAAAGACATCAGGTATTTACGTGAGGGACCACATGAAGGTTGGTCAACATCTTAAGCGAAAGTGATTTTTGTGGAACGAACTGGATTCGAACTTGAGACACCCAGATCGTCAGTTTGTGTTGTTAGCCACTTCATCATTACCTTCCATTAGGATGGTGATAAGCGATGATTTGACTGGAACTTGCGTTGTGCAATCACTAGCAGCACTCGTATCCTGTTCGACATAAATATCCTAACTAACCCGATAAGCAGAAAAATCCCACCCCTACCCTGACACTGTTGAGGTCTCTATCTGTATCTCGTCGGGTATCTTGCCCAGACCAATGTGACTCTCTCCAAATTTCCCTGCCTTCCATTAGTTTCCGCGGATCTTCAGGATCACAGTTGGCGTCATGTACAATTTGCTGGATGTACGTGGATTTAGGTCGTCCTATGCTCATGTGCCAGTGCTGTGGAGTCCACAGCAATACATTTCTCACCAGCTCTTGCTTGTTCCTCAAATCGTAGACGTCACTCCCTGATGGTAGTAGATATGGCAGGTAGGTTGCCATAAAGTTGCTACTTCGTGGAATGATCTTACTAAGATATATTTAACACTGTTCGTAGCATATGAGTGTATGTGCCGTCTAGTTTTCTTTCCAATCTTTTGGTGAGCGTCCAGGTTGTATCACCGGAAACAAGAACAGACTCCACCACTGCTCTGAAGAACTGCCTTTTCAGTTTGTCAGTTAGCCTTGAGGTCCATACTGTCCGCAGCTTATCCAATACAGCCCATGCTTTTGAGATGCGAATTTCGATATATTTCTCTGTGGAACCTATGTTGCTGCCCAGGCACGTAAACTCAGTAACTATTGTCAGTATTGCTCCATCTAGAGCTTTGATTTCACAATCCACATTGAAAGTCATAAACTTTGCCTTAACGTGCATTAACGCAAAAGCCAACGTCATTTAAATACTTCTAACTTACGTAACAGCGTTTGTGCATCAGCAGTGTTATTTGCAAACAGAGCAATATCGAAATCTGCATCAGTTATATGTGCTGAAGGATGGCGTCTGCTTCTGGATTCATTTAAGGTGAAACCCAGTGTGCTGTGTATATCAACAGAGGTGCGAAGTACACAGTGAAAACAGAAAGGGATAGAGTGTCTCCTTGAAGAACTCCGGCGCGAATGTCAAAGAACTCAGTTTCATCATCTGGCGATCTGACCTTTGCTCGCTTGCGTTTGTATAGCATCTTTGTTTGGAATGCCATACAGTTTTAAGATGCTGGCCATTTTTCCTCTATGTACAGAGTTGAATGCTTTGGAGAAATCTACAATTGCAACGAAAATCTACAACACCATGTTTTTTTTTTTTGTTTTTTTTTCTTACACAGTGGTCACCACTTATCAAGGCCCGGAAGCCACTCAGAGATAAGGGTTATTGCAAGTTCATTACGTTAGTGTGGCGATTTGATGAAGTGTTTACTTAAGGGGGCGGTTCATTAGGAATTTGTTAACGTTGGACTTGAACACTTTTTTTTTTTTCTCAACCGTATCCAAACAAAGATCGAAAAAGTATTCAGGAAGAACCAGAGTTTAGGAAGAGTCGCCTTACCTTTGGGTCAAATTCTTACGGTCATAAGACCATTCGAAGGAGCCAAAGCCAAAAAAGGCAGTTGAGATGCCAAAAAGTTTTCTACTTAAATACTTTCTTCCCTTAAACTGCTACACTTTGGAAATACCTCCCTCTTTCCTGCCTCTCTGACTGTATTCGTATGCAGAAATTAAAATGCAATGCAAACAAATATCTTGCTGCTCAACTCCCTATATAGTGTTCCTGTAGCATAGTCCCACAAAGTAGACATTTACATCCAAGTGGCAATATGCATTCTTTGGCAGAGATAAGAGTGAAAAAAAAAGTCTCTTACCTCCTAATCTATTATTTTCTAAGTCCAGTGACATCGAGTAATGCTGAGATATGTTATTTTGGAGTTATCCTACTACTTGACTCTGCAAAGGCTTAGAAGTCAAGTCTACTCTACTCTTTTACCATGATTGCAGAGCAAATGAGAGAGATTCATACTATTATGAAAATTAGATTTCATTTTTAGGATCAAAATGTAAATGTCAATTTTAGCCATTTTAACCCGAAAAGCACCCATAGTTTTTCTGGAAAATCTGCTCTTACTTTTTTACTCATATCATGTTTAATGTTTGCGCAAAATTCCGAAAAATTCCAAAGTGTAGTTATTGAGAAAAATGCGGACAGACGAAAGGATGAACGAACAAGGGTGAATTTACAAGTTCACCCTCCTTTTATCGAGGGACCAACAAAGGTGGAGGATGATAACATACGTACAGACATGAAATTCGCTGCAGCATGAATGGCTTACAATGATTATGATAGCAGACACAAAACGTTTGCAACAAACACTTATCTATCTACAACAACTATCAACAATTTCCCTCTTTCTATCTATGACTAAAACTAAACGAATATTCCATGAGCAATGTTTCTTTCCTAGAAACGTCCGTCTGTGGTACACAATCCCGTGATACTGCTTCCCAGCTGACTATAATATGGTCATTTTCAAATCTAATCTTGGGGAAAGGATATTACGCAAAGGAGTAGTACCTTTTCAAGTGGCCATCAAGCGTCCCTTGACTGGTCTCCATGCATCCCAGAGTTATGTGAAGCACAATACACATCCTCTCCATAGCGAATAACTGTCTGTGCGTGGTTACCCTGTTATTATGGTTAGGCATTGTTGTGGAGACGCCCACTAATTAGCATACGTGGCTGAACAAGATATAGATAAAGGTATCAAGTCAGCAAGACCGGGGAGCTGTGTTCGAACGCCAGATAGGCAAGACGCATGTGCCGGTTGCTCCATGAAAGACTGACAATCTTCCGGACAATCTGCCAGACAATCTTCCAACTGCAGTACAACTGCACCTTTGTAAATATGTATTATATTTTCGTCTAAATATATTTGTTTACCTTTACTTTCTGCGTTTGTGTTGTTATTGATACAGACACAACAGGCATAAACAGAACACGGCTGATCTAGAGGAGTAAACCTCGATAATCAATCCTGTTATTCCATGGGTAACAGTAGTTCCGGTTGCACTCACCGACAAACTGATGTTGTGGATCTGAGAACAACATGGCTTCGCAGATGATCAGATTTAATTGAAGATGGATAGGCACACAAGCTCTTGTTAGCGGAGAACTGTGGAACTGCATATGGTGCAGCGCCCCATGCTTTTATGCAATGCACAACCGAACCTTCACTATGAATACACACGAATACAGCACTAGGGTTTAGGCCCCTGTGAACACAATCCTCGATGTTCAGACATGTTCAGTAGCAAATGGGACGAATGAAGGTGCTCCCTTAAATCTGACTGATTTTAATTTGCAAGGGTTGAATTAAACTGGAAGGGGATTACTGGAGAGTAACGTCAGAGAGGAGAAACTCTTAAGTTGCAAAACCTTGAAGCATCCTGAAAGACAATGAAGATGAGAGACGAGAGATCAAATCTGCTGTAAATAAGTTTCTGTTAAGCTGTCCTCTTAAATAATTAAGCCGTACCAAAGGTCTTTCTTTTTTTTTCTACAAAGGAGTCACCTCTTATCAAGGCCAGGAGGATAAGGGTTAATGAGCGCATGACAGTCAATGGGACAATATCGTTGTAATCGTTAGAAGCGGAAATTTTGTAAATTGGATTACTTTAGAAGACAGCTCATAAAGAACTTGTTTACATTGGAGTGGGGGAAATTATTGATAGTTGTTTCAGCTAGACAAGTGTTTTTCATGAAAGTCAGAACATTATTTATAGCCGAGTGGTTTTTGTGAAAGTTTAGCAAGAGGAGGCATTACATTGGACCGCAGACGAGCACTTGTCATGAATATAACGATAAAGCAGAGACAGGCTTGCAACGTTTCTTCTGTGGGAAAGAGGTTGCAGGGAACAGAAAAGGGCATCCCCAACTAAACTATGAAGTCTATTTTGAACTTGGTCAAGGCAGGATAGGATGCTTCGAATAGCTCCTGCTGACAAATCGATGAAATGCACCAGAAGCTCACACGTATGTGCCCGAGATTGGTCAATATAAAGCGACCAATTTTCTTCATGATAACGCTCACCCACATGTTGTTCAACTGACTTTGCAGAAGCTGAATGAATTGGACTATGAGACTCTACCTCATCCACCATATTCATCAGACCTCTTGCCCACCGATTACCACTTTTTCAAGCATCTTGACAACTTCCTGCGCGAAAAATGCTTAAAAAGCGGAGATGATGCCGATTTGGTTTTCAATGACTTTATCGCTTCCAGAACTCCGGATTTCTATGCTAATGGGATAAATAAACTTGTTTCTCGTTGGCAAAAATGTGTCAATTCTAATGGTTATTATTTCAATTAATAAAGTTTATTAGGAAAGGAGTTATGATCTTTTAAAGTTGAACGCCAAAAAAAAACATTATTTTTGCACCAACCTAATATATATTAAAAGAAATACAGAAACTTCGCTCAACTGGAAAGACAAAGTAAGGTTACGACCCACTTCCACAGATTCTCAGCTCCAAACAGCTCAATAGCAGAAACTGATTACCGGAAGTGACGTCAGGAAAAATCCATCGTCAGAATCTGTAGGGATGTCACCCAGCCGTTTCAATGCTCAAATCAGTGGATTATCTGTTCTGTTATAAAACCATCCCCTCCATTATTACCTCCTCCTATAAGGGGGTAGTGTAGTATCAGTTTTGTTCTCATGAGAATCGTCTGAGGCATTATTTCCTTCTTTGGGGAGGAGATGTAGTTTAGTAAGTTTATTAGTCGTGAGACCATTCTCCTGGCATCGTCTCCTCTTTAATTTGAGATTAGGAAAGTACTGTACTAATTGTTCTATCATTATGATACCAGCCTCTTAGACATTATCTTCTCCTTTAGAATGTTTCATTGAATGTCACACATGATTAGAACATTAGGTTTCTTGAATAAATGCATCCATCTGACAGGATCCAACAACAAAGATTCCCAAGGAAAAAAAATTAATTTGCTAGGTCTATGTATACAAGAAAAGAATTAAGTGATAATGTGAAAGAGACGCAAGTGAAGCACAAATTGTCTCCCCTTGCAATCACTACTGCTTGAATAATATAAACAACCATTGATCAAAACTTTTGAATTCGGGGAAACAAAACTAATGATAGATTTTAGATCGACAATACAATTTGGTGGGGGAGGGTTATTTTTCTTTTTGTTATCCTAGAGCAGATGTGAAACTTGAATTTTTTTTTTTTTTTTACAAAGGAATTACCACTTATCAAGGCGTGGAGGCTACTCGAGGATAAGGGATGATGCATGTACAGTAGTCAATGGGAAAATATCGTAGTAATTGCTAGTAGTGGGAATGTTGTAAATTGGATTTCTAAAGGGGATGGCTCATCAAGAACTTGTTTATGTTGGACTTGAAGATGACGTCAAAAAACGATATCATTTTTCCACCAAACTAATATTTGGTTCTCATACAGGTAAAGACTTGCATTAAGAGTGAGATATCTTCTGGAGTGATAGAATGATCCAATCATTTTTCTACAGTACTCCATTCCACCATTTCTGATCATATTGTCTCACTATCTACCTAACACTTATTAATCCTTATCCTAGAATGACCACCGAGCCTTGCAGTGACCTTCCCCCTCCCCAGTAAAAAAAAAAAATAAAAACAAAAAACAGCAACGACTAAATATGCCTACCATTGAAGACAATAGCCACGATATCAATCCTAGTAAGAGTGATAATACTTATGAAAATAACTTCGTTTCTAACAAAGAGAAGAAGAAAGAAAGGAAGGTAAATAGAAATATCGTAAATAAAAAGTAATGCAAACAAAAAGCGTTCCCGGTTGACAGGTTCCTAATTCTAGTCAATGAGAACCATTTTGTTTACAGAGCAACATTTGAGAGTTTTTTTTTGTCGTTGTTGTTGTTGATGATATTACTAATAAAAATAATAATAAAAAAAAAAATAATACTAATAAAATAATAATAAAAATATAAATAAATGTTCAAACAATGTGTGGAAGAAAAAAATGGCAATTGTAAAGGTGTATGCGCTGGGTTAACAACGATGATAAAAAAGAAACGAAAAAGAAGAAAAAAAAAGATAATACCAATAGAAGCAAACAATGATAATAACAACACTAATAATATGGACAATTCTTTCCCTTTGAAAAGATACATCAATAAATTAATCCATAGTCATCCATGTTGAAAAATTGAGTGGTCACTCTTAGCAATGATTATTCAACACTGAATAAACAGTGTTTGTTGTGTAAATAGTCTTTGTTCATCAATTGTGCTCTTCATTCGCTTCGGTTTTGCTAAGGGAGATAACTCATCTGTATGACAGTTCTGCATCTTTGAGATAAGGAATGATTGTATTATTTTGATTAATCGGACTAATGTCCTTATCTTGACTGTTCTTTTTTTGTTTTTGTTTTTTGTTTTTTTACACAGTGATCAACACTTATCAAGGCCCGGAAGCCACTCAGGGATAAGGGTTATTTGCATAATGTTTCGATTGATGTAACCTCCGACCTTCTTCAAGTGTATAAAGCAAACATAGCGGCTTATACACCTGAAGAAGTCCGGAAGTTATATTAAAGGAAACGGTGTGCGAATAATATTCAAGATGAGAATAGTAGTCCAAAGAATCCAAATAAGGCAATTCATCTTCTTTTTTTTTTTTTTTCTAAATGCATCCACGCATCATTTTAAGTGGCTCCGTAAGGCAGTCGGTTAACCGGAGCTGCCTAGAATGATGTACTTACAACAGTTGTTCATCATTGAGTTCTTTCTACGATAACAGCCATTGTTTTTTTTGGGGGGGGGGGGGCTGTAATTTTTAGTTTAAAAAAAAAATAGTCAACACTTATCAAGGCCAGATACCAATCGAGGATAAAGGTCAAAGTGATGGAATAATTGTCAGAATCAAACATGAATATTTGTTTGGATGGTTCAAGAGTGTAATCTGTTTTCATGTTCCATGTCTGATTGAACTCTCTGGCAAGTTTCATATATTGGTGTAGGTTTTCTATTTCCTTCAGTTTCACTTTGTTATCTGCTAGAACAGCAAAAACTTCTATTTGGAATCTTTTTTCTTTTTTCTGTTTTGTCTTTATTATAACCATATCCGGTCTGTTGTATTTTTTACTGCGCATAAACGAATGACAACACACTGACATGCAAAAAAATAAAAAAAAAACGTGAGCATGAAAAGTAATATGGTTAAGCTTAAACATGGAAAAGTAAAGGAGTAGTTGTTAAAACTGGAAAAGAAATGGATAAGATATTCTAGAAAAAATATAATAAATGTATAACTTAAAATATTGCAGCATTAAGATTAAATAATGTTAAATATTGCAGCATTAAGATTAAATAATGTTAAATATTGCAGCATTAAGATTAAATAATGTTAAATTGAATTTGAAAAAAATTCTTAATGCTGCAATATTCTAAGTTATAAATTTATCATATTTTTTACTAGAATATCTTGTCCTTTTCTTTTCCAGTTTTAACAAATAGTCCTGTACTTTTCCATGTTTAAGCTTAACCGTATTACTTTTCATGCTCGCATTTTTTTAATTGTAATCTATGATTTTTCCATGCTTCTAGTAAATTCACTTGTTCTTTGTTTAATTTCAGTGTTATTTTTTTGCCCCTCATAAACATAACATACACATATGTAATAACAATGTACGGCACTCATCTGCTTTCATTCTCTGTTTCACTTGTTAGTTCTCTTTTCATTGGAGCGGTGAATTAGTAGCAACACTAGTCGCTGAAGTGACGTGGTCGCTATGGAAACCAGTCATTAAAGACGTCGCTCATCTCCTTACGAATTTTTACGATTTTGAACACCATTAAATTCATCATAACTTTTATTTACTGAACGAAAATTGAACATTTTATTTCACAATATAGCTGAGAAGGTGATCAATAAACTGTAATAATTGTTTGAAATTTTGGTCGAAAAATGAGTGATCGGTGAAGCTTTAAAGCAGTTCTAAATGACTAAAACTGTCACTTAACCATATATAATCAAACACGGTAGTGTTTGAATGATATCTATGATATATTGGCAGTTATTATGAAGTAAGCTGATATAACTTCACCTTCACATTTCAAGAATAAATAATCTAATTTAAAAACTCACTCTGTCTGTCTCCATATTTTCAAACTCTATCTCTTCCGAAACTAAAAGTTGTATGGCGGTGCTAGGGGCCTTAAATGATTGGATTTTTTATGGACCATTCTTTTATGAGTCTTTAGCCGGTTAAAATAGTTTTAAGGGGTCAAAAATGGGTCAAAAATGAAAAAAGCGTTATATATTTTGTACATTCATCTTAGTTTGTTTTTTTATTTTTAATTTGTTCATATGCATGTAACGTTGGTACAGTGGTAACATCACCAGCTTTGAATGCTACAGTTTTGCTTTCAGTTTCGATTCTGGTGCTTATGTATTTTTGGTACTGCGCTATTTTTAAATAGTTTTTTTCAGGTTAAAGTCAAGTTTCACGGTATCTTTTTTTTATTATTAAATTGTTACGTGGAAGCACAGAATAGTTACAAAAATAAATCCCTTCCCTCCCCATGTTAAGAATGGCTTTCGAAATAACATTATTATTTCAGCTCAGTACCAAAATTACATAAGTAACATTATTTTTTTTTTTTACTTTTGAAATCACAACTCTATAATGATATATTCAAAATCCAAACAAGTCAAAATATCATATTTAAGCGTATTTTATCACCGGGCAAATACAAAAAAAATAATAATAATAATAATGGACAATCATGTTGACATACCGGTTCTTGCTAGATCATCACTGTTGAGCCTGGCTCGTACCAGATAGGTGACCTTTTGGGAATGCAAGGCGCTGTATGTACTGCAAGATAAAAATACCAGATTGAGAAACTGGTGCTGTCTATCCTTCTCTTGAGGGTAGATGGGTCTCTCTTAAGCCGTGGTAGGCAACCCATCTGGTGATGACGTCACAATAAAAAAAATACCCTTGATAGCCTTGGTGAAGCACCATGTATTTTCAGCCATTAGAAAAAAATGTGAAAGATTTCGCAGAATTTGTTCACGTTTTACCTGCGCCTACTAGCATCGGATGAAATATTTCTATTTTTTTCTAAAGCCAGGCGCCACCCCCTCTGCTAGTATAGTTATATCTAACACGTCAGGGGTGGTAGTAGAAATTCATGGCAGTTATAGCTCTAGAATCATGACGTGTACTTTTGTAGCATAGTTTTACTAATACACTTTTTGTTAATTACACCACTTTGTTTGTCTTGAAGGTGTATGTGTAGGTGGGAAAGATGACTTCGAAAGGTGGCTTATCTTGAATCCAAATCACAAAGAATACTGCTGATATCAATTTCGGCTTGTTATTATATAACAATTTGTGACGTCCTGAACAATCCATTGTGACACTTCACTGCCAATATAGCCCCACTCCCAGAGCGTTTATTCGGCAATGTATTTTCTTCTGTCGCTAACTTTTTACAGGTAGTTCGAATCAACAATTATTTTATTTTTGACAATCCATCACATTGTTTTCCAGCCAGGTGCATGTTCATGTCAAGTGCATAAACATCTATCAAATAATCTTTTGAGTACAACCGCTCTGGATATCTAACAGGTCTTCTTGCTTTGATGAATTTGTTTGTTTGTATTTCCATGCCCCAAAGAATTTTATGCCCTCCATTTTCCCATATTCGCTCTGGTCTATCTCTTTGCCATCTGTCTGCATCTTCAAAATGCAGCTGTTTGCACAGTTCCTAGTGAATCACCATCTCAACCTAGTCATGTTATATTCTTTGCTGCATTAACTTATGATGTGGCTTCCTGTTTTGTCTCTTTGTCAATAGAGTCTATATTTCAATGCTTGATTTCATTAAAAAAGGTCATAAACTGTTACATATCTGTTAAGACATTCTTCTGCATAACTAAATATAATAAGTTTCTTTACTTCTATCAGTATTTTTTTTATTATTCTTTGCTGTACTAACTGATGGTGTGGCTTAATGTTTTGTCTCTTTGTCAATAGAGTCTACATTTATGCAGCTGTCGGTTGCGATTACATTTCCATGTTTGATTTCATTTTCAAATTCATAAACTATGGCGTATTTCTTAAGACAGGGTTTCCAAAATTTCAGGACACCATGGGACCCCTGAGAAGGGCAAAGGTTTTTCAAGGATCACTAAGAAGATAATTTTTAAAATAAATATGAAAAATATTAATTTCAAATTTTAACACTAACTAATGATAATGTTTGCAACCATTTTTTTTTTGTTGTTTTTGATTAAACAAAAATTGTTGTATTTTTTGTTAATTGATTTTTTTATTTTCTTTTTCGTGAACCATCCTGAAACTCTTTACACCTGTAGTTATGTATCATTTCTATTTCCGGTAAGAAAAGATCCATAATTAAATGTCTGTAGTCATTTAATTTTTCCATATAAAGCATTTGGTTCTCTTTAAGAAAAGGCTTCCGGAGCCCTTCAGTCTCTCTTACAGATCCCACTTTGGGAAACCTTGTGTTAAGACATTCATCTTGTATACCTAAGTCTCCTTACTTTTATAATGGCGGGGGCGGGGGGGCGGCTTTTGGTGGGTTGTAAAATACACTTAAATTTATTTTAATTCATGTAGATTTCAAATTTATTATTACAGAGTAAATTCTCTATTAAATATTATATTGTACCTCATATATAGATAGTACTGATTTCAAAATTAAAAAAAAAAACAATTTAATTGCCATCAGCTAGAATCGAAACTGAAACATTTAACACTCCAGATGCATTCCCTACCGTTTGAGCTATCACCAGATGGATAAGAAAAATATTAAATTCAACCACTTCAAGCTTGAACGAATGAATGCACAAAAATAATAGAACTATGTCGGCAAGTTGAAATGAACATTTTGCATTTCAGCTTGCCAGCATATTTCTGTATGTTTTTTTTAAATTCCATTTTCATCCCAAACAAGGCACAGTGCCAATTTGATGTAGAGGGCTACTATCGTTGCAAGGATACTATGTAGGGAGTTGAGCAGCAAGATGTCTATTCCCATTACACTTGAACTTCTGCATGTCCGTACAGTTAGGAAAGCAGGAACCTAGAAGGGAATTCCAAAGTCTAGCAATTCTGGGGAAGAAACTATTAGAGTAGAAGACCTTCTTACATCTAGGGATCTCTACTGTGTCGGGGTGGCATTTTGCTGCTTGTCAGGTTTGCCGGGGGGGGGTATTTACGTCGAGGGGGTACAGGGGCTTGTAGTTTGTTGGAGCCACCATTAAACTACTTGTAGAATAGGCAGAGGGATGCAACATGTGTTATCCATCCAAACAAAGATTTTACTTGTTATAAACCATCATTGGTGTATGCTTATTATTTCCTGTTAATTTCAGTGCTGTGTGACCAGTAGTTTAAAAGTTTTAAAAGTTTATCGGTTAAATATTTAGGCACACACATACATGCATTTCCTGTTTCATTTATATAAATTATCAATAAGGCTAATGTAGAAATTTCCCCCACTCTTTATCTGTGCAAAAACCAAAACGTAGATTCCATGAACAAAGCTGCTTTCTTAGAAGTGCACGCCTGTGGAACTCTGTTCTGTTTGCCTGTTTCCCACCTGACTACAACTTGGATATCTTCAAGTGCAACAGAACAAATTCCTGATGAATCTCTCCCTTAAGTAAGACACTTTATCAAATCTCCAATACTAATGATTACAACGATATTATCCCATTGATTAATGTATGCGCAATAACCCTTATCCCTGAGTGGCTCCAGGCCTTGATAAGTGGTGACAACCATGTAAAAAAATATATATATATATATATATAAAGAGACATTATTCTGGCGTCTAATTTGTGTATATTTATGGCATATACGAACACACCATGTAAATAAGATGTCAAAATAAAGCAAACGAGAAGTAATGTTAAAAAAAGGTCACTCTTTTTCTATATACGCACAAAGACATTAAAGATATTAGCGAGTGATTGACATATAATGAAAGACGAGGAGAGAAGTACATAAATATCTTAGGTAATAATGGGTGATTCATTCAGTTGATTAAAAATTAGACAGAAGAAACGTTACGAGCCTGTTTCTATTCAATCTCTGTTTTCATGGCAAGTTCTCGTCTGAGCTCTAATCTATGATCCCTCATTGCGAAACTTTCACAAAAAACACTCGACTAGCTACAACCACTATCAACAATTTCCCCCACTCTCTATCTGTGCCTAAATCTAAATTTCCCATTAATTACTGTACACACAATAACCCTTATCCCCAAGTGGCCTCTGGGCCTTGATAAGTGGTTACTTCCATGTACAAAAAAAAAAAAAAAATGCAGCTTCCATGAACAAAGCTCCTTTCCTAGAACCACCCCCCTGTGGAACATTGTTCTGCTGCCCTGTTTCCCTGTCGACTACAATATGGCAGCCTTCAAGTGCAATGTAAACAAGTTTTTGTTGCACCGTCCCCTTAAATAATCAAAATTCTACCCAATCTACACCATTAACGATTATTTCACTACCACCTTACATTCATTAACCCTTATCCTCGAGTGGCCTTCGGGCCTTGATAAAGTGGTGATTATCTTGTAAAAAAAAAAAGTTAATTAGAAAAAATAAATTTCTTTTTTAAAAACATGCCTTATGCACAGTATAATCGCGTTGACACACTTGTTCTCTTTAAAGTTAAGCAACATAAAGCCTGGCCAGTACCAGATGGGTGACCATTTGAAAATATTAGGTGATGTATGTATTTAGGTAAGCAAGGATGTATAATACCCAATGGAGATGAACGCCCCTGCCTTGCATAGCTTCAGATTACCCGTGGGCAATGTGTAGCACCTGTTAGCCTCTCTCTGATACTCTGGAGGTTTACCATACAGAGGGAACTCATTGGCCTTGTACAACAATCTTCTAGTTATAGTGTCCCAAATAAAACACCTGTTTTTATTTGTCATCAACCAGCATGGAAGTAGTAAAGTTCAGAAACCTGTCAGAAGAATGCTCATGTGATGGCATAGTCCTGACATAGTGATATGGGACAAGAAGGAGAAAGAAGCAACCTTAGTGGAAGTTTGTGTCCCCAATGATCCTGGGTTAAACAGCGCTAAGAGGGAAAAGATCACAAAATACATGAAAAGAAATTGGAATCTTAAGATCTCTATCATTCCTGTAATTATAGGAGCAACAGGGCTCATGAAAAAGAATTTCAAAACTGGCAAATATACTCAGTGAACCAAGTGCAAGAGGGATTTAAACAATCGCACTTAAAGGGACGATTAGAATCTTAGAATGATCTTTCAGTTTGAATATATGAGATAGCAGATAAATATGTGGCATCTGGTAGGATGCCCCATCACCAGCTTTAATAGACTGATAAGAAAATTTTTAAAAATGTCTAACCTAAGATATCATACCATAGCTCTGGAGCCCCTGGAGGGGCATAGGCCATCTACAACTTTTGTAGATGTTTTTGTAGCGACTGAGTTCTTTTTACAGGCTGAGGGTGCTGGCCCCATGCCCAACCTTCTCAGAAGATACATACAGCGCCTAGCCTTCCCAAATGGTCACCCATCTGGTACTGACCAGGCTCAATATTGCTTAACTTCGGTGATCTGGTGAGAACCGGTGTGTCAATGTGATTGTGCCGTACAGCCTAAGATAGTGAAATATAATAACTCAATCGCAGAATAAAGAAATATTTTCGTTTGTATTTTATGTCATTAAAGTATAGAGGGAAAAAAAGCCTTAAGGAAACAAACGTTGATTGATTGATGCTTTCGTGTACTAATGGATAACTGATCTGATTTTAACGGGAAATGATTTACCTGGGGTTTCTTTTCATAGCATAGTTGAAAAGATATGCTATATTAAAGATGGTAATATTAATGGACACTTATGATTCGTATGAATATCCTTGCGATTTCAAAACACTTTAACAATAATGTAAATCAGTTCAGGCTAATTTGCATAATTGATGGCGGCCATCTTGAATGCATAATTTATTCACTCAATTATTTCTTGTCTACATGTCATATCCAATATATGTCTACCTCGCTGAACTGCAACTGTCAGTAGTTTTATTAAACACAACCGGAGGTGGGGGGGACCAACCGATGTTGACCAGCTGTAAAATACGCTTAAATATTTTAATCTATCCAGATTGTGCATATATTATTATAGAGTAAATTCTCTATCGATTATTTCATTATTGTATTGTACCTTATGTATAGTCGTGATTTAAAAAGTTTTTAAAAAATATATATGACTTGGGTACCATCAGCTAGAATCGAAACTGAAACCAAAAGCAAAATTTGTAATGTTTCAGCCTGAGATGTTACCACGTAACTCATTGTCATTTGGACAAGAAATATCTAAAAATAAACTAACGTTAATGTACAGATGTATATATATATATATATATATATATATATATGAACAAATGATTAATAAAACATGTTAAAATACATCTTGAAAAAGAGTTAAAAACATATTTAATTTTAAAAAAGGAAGCACAAGATAAGTGGATAGTCCTTAATCCACGGAGTTTCGAAGAAATACTCTCCTTCTCATCAGAGGGCAGGAATTAGCAAAATGCAGGATCGGATTTTGCATATAAACGTATTTAATGAAACTACAAGTAAGTCACAGATCTTAATTGGTTAAAAAAAAAAGGGTGAAGTAAGGGGAATAGGAGGTAAAAGAAAAATGATAAAAAGATTTTACCCTTCACCGGACTATCCATTCATGTGAAATCTTTTTATCATTTTTCTTTTACCTCTTTGCTCTGACGCCACACACGTGTCTTGAACACGTTTCAAACTTCACTTCTCCAAATATTCTTGTCTCGAATACATCTTTTTCTGCTATCTCATGTCTTAAACACATCTCAAATGTGTGCTTCTCTGAACACAGGCCGCGCATCAAATACAGTGTCCTTTTTATCTCTGCTGTGACGTCACATTGAACACTGGCTTGGTCATTTGCATATGGCTGCTAAAGCTAATCCAGCATCAGCGGCCCTGTTACAGCGCCACTCTGATCTTCTATCTCGGAAGAGATACAGTTTGAAAAAAAAAAGTGGAGACAGACAGACAGTGAGTTTTATAAATGATATTTTTTACTTGTATTGCAACATGTGTTACATTAGAATAGCAAATAAAAACTTAATTCGTTGAGCTTGAACTAGTTAAAGTCCTGACGTCTGGCGACTAGCTCGGTAAACACACATTAAATTATTGACCATCTCGCCAACAACAATAGAACGTTTATATATCTCCATATGTCTAACACACCTAGATGTGCCTACAAAGTCAGAAAACAGTACAGCTCCCATTTTCATAAACTATTTTTTTATTCAGTATTACTGAAGCATAGACCAAACTCCTAACCCTTACGCTCAAGCCAAAACTACACTTGATATTCCCCTACATACACATGACTGAGACGCTGTTTATTTCTCCAGACAAATATATATAATCTTATGCACTATATAAGGTGCATTCAATAAGTTTCCAGAATTTTCTTGTAAAGGTAGTTAAAATTGTCGCAGACTCTTGAAAATTCAATATGTTATTGCTATACAGCTTATGAGATGTCGGACCACTTTTTATGATTTCAGGTTCAAATGACCAGCTACAGCAGAAATTTGAATACACCCTACTAAAGCCTGATTGTCACAGCTGGTGAATTTAAAAATTGCAATCTGGGCGTGAGGACACTTTAGAAGAACGATATGCAACAAAATTTTGTTTTAAACTCGAAAAAAATTCTACAGGAATATGCAGAATGCTTCAGACTACTTTTGGACCATCTTGTCGGGATTGAGCATCAGTTTTTGCATGGCATAAAGTGTCAAAAAAGGCGAGGAGTCTATGAGGGTGATGATAGCTGTGAAAGGAGTACTGAAGTCACAACACCAGAGTTGATTGGCAAAATAAAGGATTGCATGGATAAGGACCGTCATATGTCTATAGAGACAATAAGTGCACAGTTTGATGTCAGTGTGGGAACTGTACACACAATTATTCACAAGGAACTGAAGATGCGGAAGATTTGTACAAAGTTTGTCACAAGATTGCTCCATCCTTGTTACAGACTATTTGACCAAGATGAGCATCAAGACAGTGCCTCACCCTCCCTATCATCCAGACCTTGCTCCCTGTGACTTTTGATTATTCCCTAAGCTCAAGGAAAACCTTAGACACTGTCGTTATGAGACAACTGAGGAGATGAAAGAAGTTGTGAGAAGGGTCATTGACATGCTCATGCAAGAGGACTTTCATGTGGCCTTCCAGAAGTTGTTGGAGTGGTGCAACAAGTGCATTGCAGCCGGAGGAGATTACTTTGAAGCGAACTAGAGTTTCATTTGTGTAATATCAATAAAAGTGCCTACACGAAAAAAAAGTCTGGAAACTTATTGAAGGTACCTCATACATACGTGATAACTGTACGTGATGATTTTATTATTTATTATTTTAAAAAGAGTTAATGTTCAGTTATAAAATATCCACTCTACTGATATATTAAAGGCATTGTGTGTGTGTCTGTGTGTGTGTGTGTGTGTGTGTGTGTGTGTGTGTGTGTGTGTGTGTGTGTGTGGACAGACGAACAGTTCAACGGATAGACTCTGAAACAACTCGGCCGATTTTTGAATAAATTCCACATAAATGCACTTGATGTGCCTGGGAGTGATCTTAGATAGGTTTTGTATCAGAATGCATCTGATAACTATTGAAAATCGATAATCGAAAAAAAAAAAATTGCCCAAAGTTACCACCCTTATGCAGCCTACCATCACAAAGTGCGATTGAGAAGTTTTATCACTACACAAGTAGAAGGGCCCAGCATATAAAATCAACAGTAGGTTTATGACAAAACAGGGGCGTGTTCAAAATGAATGTGTCAGTGGAGAGACATATGAAGCTTTCTCTCAGTGTGTTCCTTACTAGAAAAGGAGATCAATCGATTTGATTGAAAAATGGGCAAATTCATTGATTTCGATGACAATATAAGTATTGGAAATACGGAATATTCATTGATTCCCGTTCAATCCTGGGCAACGTCAGGTCTCGCTGATAATTGTATACTATTTAGAATAAAAATGAGTATTTTCTATATAGTTAGATCAAATAGACATTTTGGCTAGGGGCCTAATGTAGCATCAGATGAGATATTACACTCCATTTTGTTTTTTAGACTAAATGAATTTTTATCCCAATTTAGAATACTTCTTTTGGTGTAACTGAATTTTCGCTGCATAAAAAACCGACCTTGAGTCTAACTCTGCCTCCTTGGAAGGCAAGTAAATAAACATTCTAAAATTTTGTATAAAGTCATATGTATATTAATACCGTACTACCTTTAATGTACGTGTGTGTGTCACAGGTCTTCGGATTATAAATTATTCAATCGGGAGATCCTATTTATTAAAATGTAGGACAGAAGGTGATAACACACAACAAACATTAAATTAATATATAGATATACGAATTTACTGTTTGTAGTATGTTAGCAACTTCTATCCTCCTTTTTTAATAAATAGGATCTCCCGATCACCGAAGACGCAATGTAAAAAAGAAGAAGATTTTTTTTAATTAAAAGAAAAAAAAATAATATTGCTTTTGGACCGTATGTAAAACTAAAATATACCTACTTGGTCTTCTGATTAGGATCGAAGAGTAGTATCTGTTCTGTCTAATGATGGTATAATGATATTGTAGGATTTCTGTTCGCACTGGGTGTCCATACAATGGAAATATGTCATAGACTCCTATAAAGATATTGGAGATAAACCGTAATAACCAGATATATTCTGACGCTACATTAACCAGATTACTTAGATAAATACGTTTACAGTTTTAACAAAAGGGCTACAAAAGTATCAAATGTTCACAGAATGCCCAGCGGCAATATATGACATATGAAAGATGCTGTTGCGGAATTTCTTTTTCAATATAATATAATAAGTTTAATATAGTACAGATTATTCGGATCAGTATTCACTTGAGTCCAAATAATCCGATGAGAAGAATCGTCGAACAATCGACGTTGAAGTTCTGACGTCATTTACTCATTCAATCATGGTAAGTAGTGTTTGGCAGAAAGCACTCACCGATCAGCAATGATTGTATGATTTATTAAGTGCTTGTTCCACGATATAAATATTTGTGGAATATGGTAATATCTTATTTCTCTACTAGAAACCAGTGTGGTAGACCTGAAAAAATTACTCTAATAGATATTGTATTGTATCCAGTATATATAGTTGTGATTTCAAAAGTAAAAAAAAAAAAAAGCTAGAATCGAAACCGAAAACGAAATTTGTACTGTTTCAGCCTGAGGCAGAAACGTGCAGAGGTGAGGGAAGAGAAGATACTGTGGATGCCTAAGCACCTGCCCCTTTTACTCCTGCTTTAAAAGTGCTCTTTTCAGAGGAATGTATTATAGGCCTGTGTCCCACTGAAACATTATTTTTACTTGGGCACCTGACCTGAAAAAGTTCTGTGCATAACACTGTTCTGAGACATTATTAAGAATCGATGTACAAAAAATACAATCATTTGACCTGCCTCGCGACACTCTGTGATCTTCTGTCTTGGAGGAGATACAGTTTGAAAAAAATGGAGACAGACAGACAGATGGAGTATAATATCTCATCTGATACACTTGGCTCCTAGCCAAAATGTGTATTTGATCTAACTATATAGAAAATGCTCATTTTTATTCAAAATAGTATAGAACTAGTAGGGAGACCTGACGTTGCCCAGGATTTAACATCATCTGAAGCATTTCGAACATAAAACTATTTTCTGTTTTTAATTCTTGTTCATCTGAAACAAGGTATATTGTAACTTAGACGCAAATGGGGCCATGTCTATAGAGGACAATGTGAGGAGATTAGCCAGATGTCTGTTCACGTTACATTTAAAAATCTCCATGCTAGTACAGTCAGGGAAGC
>NW_027633912.1:0-24848 GCF_053919585.1 Euprymna scolopes
ACACATAAATAGGAAGACTCAGTTAGTCTGAGTGTGTGTTCACCAGAAGCCACTGAAGGCTGCCGAGAGCAGATATGTTTCTCCAGCAAAGACTCTCTTATTTGACACCATTATGTAAATATCCTGTAAATATACCTTTTCCTAATACACTTCTTATTTGATCTACCTTTGTTTGTTGAGTCGTCATTTGTATTGCTTTCTACGTTACTTGTTTCAACCTGCAAACTTAACATATATATATATATATATATATATATATATATATATATATATATATATTTCCGTGGAAATTTGATTTATTCAATTATATTTCATCTTTTTTATATACCAATTCTTAATTATGAAGCTCAGTTTACATACAGAGCATATGACAAACAAATGACAAAAATCTATATTCCAAATTTCATGATGTTGATCATCTTACAATTTATTTCTTTAATTACATTGACATTCACAATTCTTGACAACAACTGTTTCATAGAACAAAACCATTCACTTATTATATCAATCAATGAATCTATTCTGCCTTTAAGTTGTCAGAAATAGCAATTATCAACCTATCAAAAGAAAAGAAAATGTATTTGGGCATGATTACAAAATCCGAAAATTTTATTACGCCAGTTTGAATTTTCAAGTAAAGTCAGTAAAATTTGAATTTCCGTATTAATAAATTGTATTCATTTTGATATACACTGCTAAAACATATTCCATTTAGTATTTTATTAATTGATTATTTATAATTACTCTATATAAATATATTTACTTCGATAATATTAATAATTGTAATATACATTGGCGTTAAAAAGAAAGTCTGCACTTGGGATTTTTTAAAAACCGCAAATTTAAACTGAATTAATGTAACTGCTTAAACAACCTATATCATCATTTGATTCGCCTTTTAATTCCACATGATAAAAAATATTGAAAAGATGAAAAATAAAAATATACTATTATGTCTTACTACAAAAGGGTAAATAGCATCACTTGTATGTAGGATATGTTAAAAAAAATTTTAGCGAGGTAGAAAGAGATAGTTGAGGAAATGTAATAGGTTGGTACTGGCAGAATCCGTAACTAGGTATCTAATATACATAGGTATAAATAGAGTTGTTTTGTTACATTTTTTAGTGATAATTTTATTTGGTATGAGTTACTCCCTATGGGAGTTTTAGGAAGAATTATCCCCCTTGCATTCTAGTTGCCCACATTCTAGGGATTTGTATGAATATATGTATACATCTACAATTATAGATAAAATAGTTATCCATGCACATATGTTTCGCCGTATGTACAACTCATCAATGTGGCTGACTGTCCCTAGCTATAATGTCTATCATGTACATATATAGAGTGTAATGATGAAATTGTCGTCCTAAAAATACGGCCTGATTCCATTTCCTTTTGATGAAATCCGGTTTTCTTTTAATGTTACAGACCATCTACTAGTTGGCCAGTTGTGTACAAATATCAAGCTGAAAGTGACACAATGTTCAACGAGTAAGATCAAAGATGCGCTGCTGTACAACTTATGCTCTCTATGGATCCAAGTTATGACAACAGGACCATTGCCAGCAGCCTCAAAATGCATCACTAGATTGCCATTAATAACAGGGACATGCTCAGAGTGATGAAAATAAGGTTTTCAGCTACGGTTATGGTATTTAGTGTGGTTTCAAGTGAGGACCACATCATGCCACTTCACATCTTTGAAGTCGGCTTAAAAGTCAACACCGAAGTGTACCTGGATGTGCTGAAGTGTGTAGCGATCCCCTGGTGCAATCAGATGGCCGCTGACAGATCTTGATTGTGGCAGCAAGACTCTGCGCCGGCCCACAAGTCCAAAGAGATCTAGGCTTGG
Source organism: Euprymna scolopes (assembly GCF_053919585.1). Classification (NCBI taxonomy): domain Eukaryota; kingdom Metazoa; phylum Mollusca; class Cephalopoda; order Sepiida; family Sepiolidae; genus Euprymna; species Euprymna scolopes. The sequence continues at coordinate 1,859 of NW_027633912.1, forward strand.
CTTCAGAAAAGGTGCTACGACTTTGTACCCTTCTCTCACTGACCCTTCGACTCTTCTGACCTGAACCTGCTGGACTACTTCGTTTGGTTATACGTCGAGAACATCACCAACCGTTTGGTTGTACGTAGAGAACATCACCAACCGTTTGGTTATACGTAGAGAACATCACCATGACCTACCACAACACCAAAGCCAGCCTGATTGCTGCCATTCACGCAATATTCGCCAAGCTGTTGCCGGCACTTGTGGAAAAAGCATGTTCTCAGTTCTGGACCTATATCGAGGCAGTGATTGAGGCTGAAGGCGGCTACATAGAATAGATATCGACTCCACTACATAATCAAGTTAACTGAATTGGTTTTTTCAATAAAAGTTTTAAAATAAAGCTGTAGTGTTGTTTTCTTTAGGGCGACACTTTTATCATTCCACCCTGTAGTATTTGTGGGCTAATAAGCATGTGCTCATCTCATCTTTCTTTTTCTGGTTTTTACCAACCGCCTTCTGACAAATTGCCTTTCTCTCACTGATACAGTCATAGATCTATGCTAAACCGTATTCTTTTCTCTTGTATTGTTTTTTTTTTTTTAACATCAATATCCTTTTGACCTGATATCCTGAGGTTAAAAGATAATTTCTGAATTCAAGTGCTGATCTTACATTTACCATTTCTGTTGGGAATTTTTATTTGATAAATTGAAATTGACACTAATAGGAATCGAATGGTTTTCTAATCCTCGATATTATAATTAGGGGGTCCCAAGGGGCACATAACTTAATGGATTAATTCATTTATCTAAGTGATACTAAGCTACCTCTAGTAAATGTAAGTTCAATCCACAAGATAATTCATTAAATAATTAATGAAAGGTTTTTCTTCATCACAATTTAGCAGATATTCTGAGCAGCAGCAATATTACTTGTTGACCCTTGTGGTTTATTAACTGAGGGTAAAGTGTATACCTAATTTGGTGATGTCATGAGCAATTTGCTGTCCACACATCCATTCTCAACTATTGATTTAGCAAAACTAGGGGAAAAAGAAAATATTCTTCCCATTTTTGTTCAATTCCTTGAACACTTGCAGAATATGCTATCTCATTAAATGTCATAATCTATTAATAAAACATATTTTGAAATATTAATGTAATTACGTTTCTGAATTTTTGAGATGACGATTGTTTTTTTGTTTTTTTTTCAATTTTCACCCCAAACAAGGCACAGTGCCACTTTGAAGTAGGGGGCTACAATCGGGGACATAAGTTGCAGGGGTATTATGAAGGGAGATGAGCAGCAAGATGTCTTTTCACATTACACTTGAACTTCTGCATGTCAGTACAGTTGGGAAAGCAGAATCTCGGAAGGGAGTTCCAAAATCTAGCAGTTTGGGGGAAGAAACTATTGGAGTAGAAGGTTTTATTACACCTAGGGATCTCTACCGTGAAGGGGTGGAATTTAGCAGCTTGTCGGGTTTATCGGAGGTATTTACATGGAGGGGGAACATGTGCTTGAAGTTCGTCAGAGCATTCACCATTAAAGTACTTGTAAAACAGGCAGAGGGATGCAACATTTCGTCGATGGGACAGAAGCTGAAGCCTAGATGACAGTTCAGGACCTACCAGGTTAGCGACTCTCTTTTGAATCCTGTCTATGAGTGAACGACAAGTAGCAGATGCACCAGCCCAAATGTGACAATAGTACTCCATACATGGGTGAATGGTGGCCTTATAGAGGTACAGGATACTTTCAGGCGTAAGTAGTTTTCTAGCCCGGTAGAGAGAGCCCACCCTCTTCGCAGCAGCCTTGGCAGTGCTTTCAATGTATTCCAGTTCATATTTCTTGTAAATGTTAGGCCGAGGGGTTTAAAGGAAGTACTTTCGGGTAATGTGTTCTTGGCCATTGCTGTTGGTGGTAGAGAAGGTTTCTTGTAATTATTGAAAGAAACAAGCTTAGTCTTGGCGTATTTGGATGTAGTAATAATATATAGTAATAAATAGCGCCACATATTGATAAGTAGTAAGATTACACATCTTTAAATCAAAATAAGTTTAAGGTTCTTAAAATTCATACTAGAATTATCCACAAGGACTTGTGACGTAGTTGATAGCGTATTTGGTAAAATTCGGTCGTAAATTTGCACTCTTCTAGAAGTTGAATGTTCAGAGCAGGCAGCAATCAAAATACAACTGTGAATTGCTTAGGAATTCTACCCAGTCATGACTGATGGAACAAGAGCACGCTACCCTTGTGAATTAAATAAAGGGTTCCATTAAAAATTCTGTGCAGATCCCTGAGTTCGACAGAAAGATTTCCAGGTTCAACAAGATATATTTGAAGAAGGTCGAGGTTATGTTAACCGAAACATTGTGAGAATAACACTCAAATTAGAACATTAATCCAAAGAATCCAAATGTTATTAATATTTATGTAATGTTTAAAGTATTCTATGAATTGAAAATGAAACAGTGAATAACGAAATGTTAGGCTTACGGCTATTTGAAACTTTGGTTCTAGTCAGATCACCGAACTTAAAAATATGTTGAGCTCAATCAGTATTTAGATAGATGAACATTTGAGAATAACAGCTGCTACTAGTGCAGAAGTGGAAATGGTTTTAAATTTACTTCCTGTATTATTCTTGGGAAAGATATGAACCACTCCCTTAACCATGAGGAAGATAAGATTGTTAAATTCAAATGTAAAACTCCCAAAATAATACAATTTCTTCTCTTATCCAAGCATTGTTTTCAGTTTTTATGAGGTTCTAACTATATATATATATATATATATATATATATATATATATATATATATATATATATATATATACTGTGTGTATTTAGACAGCATTTTTCATTTTTATTTATTTTTTCAATTTTTCTGATGATCTTTTTAGCATGTAGATCAAAAGAATTAATATATATTACATGCCTAGTTCAAAGTTGGCCGCGATGTTGCTTTTCGTCTTTTAAAGAAGACATCGTCAGGAGGTTGCATGGAAAAAGAATGAACATATATTTTCCGGAAGAAATTCTTACTACTATATATGAAATACTTTTAAAGTATGGCATTAGGATTCGCATCCATAAAGCCATCAATGTAGCTGTGATATGTGAATAACATGTTTATACTTTTGTCTCATTAGGAAAATGTTCAAGCATTGCTTGCAAACTCCTTCTGTCCATCTATACACTCCACCATGGAAAAGGTACATAATAATAAATTGTCTTTTCCAAATATTTATACTAACTCACACTGGTAAAAAATTAAAGGCATACATCAAAAGCTTATCTTCACTGGTAAATTACTGAATTTCAACTACCACTATATAATGTAAAGAAAGGAAACATCTGCTGCTTACAGCATCAAGTAAGGATAATGTATAATAAGGCAAAGAGGAGATGAACAACTAGGGAACATAACATTAGCTCCAAGAGATCTGAATCAAACATCCAAGTGCACTAGTCTAAAAACGTAGCATAGTTTGTTTAATATATATGAAAAGCTAGTCTGAAAAAAAGAAATTAGAGAATATGTAATCCATATGAAACCACAAAAATATTCACGAGTGATCCAACTCTTCCAAAACATCTCATTCATATCAATCAACCTGCAGAAAACATCATTATTAAAGACCTGTGAAAATATGCCATTCCATACAAGTGGGAAAATATGCAAAAGTAAGGTATTCAACTCATTGAAAGTAAGGCGAGAAGACTATTGGAAATGGAGAAATTGATAATTCACGTATGACTGACTACATAGTGAAAGGGGAAATCATCTACACTTGTGGAATGAAGTAAAACCTATAAACAAAGAAGAATAGTGAAGAGTAAGATATCTCAAAGAAGCAGTGTATATGTTAAGCGACGATATAATCATAAGTAGATCTAGTATAGAATTTGATACAATATAGGAACCAATGATTATAAACAGAAGATTAAAATACGACACACACACACACACACACATATATAAATAAATAAATAAATAAATATATATATATAAATAAATAAATAAATAAATATATATATATATATATATATATATATATATATATATATATATATATATATATATATATATATATATATATATATATTAGTGTTGTGAATTTAATTGGAATTGGAAATTGGAAAAATCAGTACTTTTCGGCATATCAACATTGCTTTCATTTCCGATTCCAAAAGCGATTCCTTAAGAAAAATGTTGAGCTTAATTTTACATTGTTGGTACTAAAGACAAAATGATGAATATTTATGTTATCAAGCTACCAGGAAAATTAAAATCTATACATCATAATAACATAAAAAATTACGTAAATGTGCACAAAAATAAAATAAAATAAAAATAATTAAGCGTTGGCTTTTGCACGATCTATCAACATTGACAAACCTAATAACCAAAAAGCTTCATTGTAGAATTCGAGATTTTTTACATTTTTATGCAAGAATCATTTTGGCTTCAGCGTTTTTTTGATTTCGGAATCTTCTGTCAGTTTAGTAATTTTTACTGATTGTAAAGGCAAGTTCTTATGATGCTGAAAGTCCATAAACTCAAAGCAAGTAATAAATGATTCATTGTTATTAATATAATTGAAACGATTTCGTCACTTAAGTTAAGATTACTTCCATCATGAATACAGAACATTTGTCTGCCAACAAAAATGTAAGTACGTATATTCTTAAAAAATATTTGAAAGAAATTTAAAATATACTTTACTAAGATGTTTTTTCTTATATTCCGTTTCATATTTAAACTTATATTTTCATGTAAAGATTGAAGTTAAGTAGATTGTTTCACTATATAAAAAAATATTATTGCTGCAGTAGTATGTAAAAGTCTTCGCCAAATCCTCCTAAACAAAAGTGAGATTCTAGTTTTTTCAGACGATTACATGTGAACACCTCAGAAATTTTGTCGGAAAGAATAATATGAATTCTTTTAGAATTTAGAGTTTCATACGATTACATGTGGACACCTTAAAAATTTTGTCGGGGGAAAAAAATATGAATTCTTTTAGAATTTAGAGTTTCACATGTAAATTTAATGTAAAATGTAACCCGAATTTCTTAGCTATTCAAGTGTTTTAAATTTTGTGCGTTTATTTTGAGGGGAATATAAACTTTTTATGTGAGTGAATGTGGTGCTATGATGATGATTCCAGTCAAACTTGGTAAAAAATTAAATTTATATAAGAAACTGATTCCCCGGTTCAAATTCTAAAATAATTATTTTCGTTTTTCTCTTTATTCTGTCAAGCTTTTTAGAGTTTGCAGTCACATACAATCGCCTAAAAAGTAGAATTTCATTTGTGAGGGAATGATGTAGTTAAGAGTGTTATTAATCATGTATCATTCAATTTATTTATCTTTCTAATGATGCAGATTAAGACAAAAAGTTAATTTATAATTTACAACATCCAGCTCTTCAAGAAGGGGCATCCTAAATTGTGATAAAAATTAAAATTGCCTCAATCTAGAAGGATTTCTTTTTCGCTGAGCAACGACAGAAAAGATAAAGTGTAGTATACGAACAGGTACTACACTTTGAATTATTTATATGCTAAAAATATAACGTAGACCAAGGTCATCAAAAGTGTAGGAAAGTGGGGGTCGTTGGTTATCCTCTATCTTACACTGACTATCTTATCCTTATCTAGAATTATTTCACTGGCCGCAATACCACATTTACTCCTATTCAAAATAGTGTCGATATATTGAAATATATATATATATATATATATATATATATATATATATATATATATATATATATATATGTATGTATGTATATATAAATATAATATTTCTTTCAATAAATATTAATGAGTTTTTAATTCAAGAGATATTTTCCATAAGATGACTTAAAAATATTAATAAACTGCTTGCTAATAATAAGTTTGTTCAGTGTAAAAAATCTAATCATTAAAACTTCATACAAAAATATCTGCCCATTTCCCTCGCTTCAACCAAAAATTCTTTAAAGTTTAAGAAAAAAATATTTAGGTTGGCTCAAATTTCTTTAGGATAGAATTATTTTGGGTCAAATTTTGTCTGTGGCCCTTATAACATTGTTATAAATGTATAAGTTCTATCACATGAAAGCAATTTATGATTTATGCATTAGTTTCCCAATGTGTATTTTGTATTATATATAAATTATCGGTGAGATACGAATAAAAAAATGAACATATCTGTTATTTATAGATTTTTTCCACGATAAAATTATTAAACAGAAAAAAAAAACTGATGTAAATAAATTGCTGATTTAGAAAAAAAAAACTATATTATATCTTAAACTTATTGTCCGCTTTGCGACAAGTAAAGCTAAAAATAGATGAACATTTGTATATAAACGAACTTAAATCAACCCTATTTAATGAACGCTTTTGATAGGAGTGCCGGGGGGCAATGTCACTTGTATGTTGTGGCTATGTTTTTTTCTGGCGTTTTTGTCGGTAATTGTATCGGAATCGAGAAAAGTATTGGAATCGTCCCATCACTAATACATACATATATATATATATATATATATATATATATATATATATATATATGTGTGTGTGTGTGTGTGTGTGTGTGTGTGTGTGTGTGTGTATTAGCGATATATATATATATATATATATATATATATATATATATATATATATATATATATATACTAGCAAAAGTACCCATCGTTGACTGGGTTCAAAAACAGCCTACAGAAAATGGATTCATATTTATGAAAGTATGATAGGTTATGAAAAGGAAGGGTTGTTTAGAGATAGCTTCGAATTTGAGGGTATCAAAACCAAAGCAAAATATGATGAAAGTAAAAATAAAATAGATAAACCACATAATTTATTATACCATACCTGTCCACACTGAAACACTTATCACAATATTCTGTGGATCTATATTAAAAAACCTTGTTAAACTTTCTGACATATTTCCATTCTATGGAGGTCAGGTGCGAACGAACACCCCATAATTTTATTATACCATATTTCTTCAAACTGAAACATAATTATCAAAGTATACTTACGCAGATAGATATGAAAAGTCTTTATTAAAGTTTGTGCCTATTTCCATTCCATGGAGACCAGGCGTGAACACAGACCACACAATTTTATCATACCATCCCTATTTAAGTTAAAACATACTTATCAAAGTATTCTGATGTACATCTATATCAAGAACTCTTGTAAACGTTTTTTTTAATTTTTAAATTTTTTATTTCCATACTTTGTGGACCAGGCGCGAACGCAGACCCCACAATTTTAATGAACCACCGTTCTGCCGGATCAAACATACCCATTCTTGTGTCTTGATACATCTATCATTATATGTAATCAGTTTTTTAAAATAGTCAACCATATAAGAGCCTAATCGTGACCACACACACACACACACAGACATTCAGCTTTATATTATATATATATATATATATATATATATATATATATAATATAACTACTTCATTTACTCACATAAAATTAATATACAGAAGTATAAATTAATGTGTAAACTTTAAGTATTTACTTCAACAGTGCTCAATACATAGGTAGAGCTACTTAGCAAGTTATAAAAATATATATGGCGATTAAGCTACACTGAATATTCAGTGTAGCTAGTAACATGAGAGTAGATTGTTTGATTTCATTCACTCTAGGATTCTTCAGGCTTATTGGATGAAACGCGGAATATTCAGTGTAGCTTAATTGCCATATATATTTTATAAATTACTAAATAGCTCTACCTATGTATTGAGCACTGTTGAAGTAAATATTTAAAGTTTATGCATAAATTTATACTTTCGTATATTAATTTTATGTTAGTAAATGAAGTAGTTATATATATATATATATATATATATATATATATATATATATATATATATATATATATATATATATATATATATATATAGTTCTGGGACGATTAGTCGGAATCGGGAATCGGAAAAATTGACATATTTGGGGGTATTGGTATCTGTATTGGAATCGAAAAAATTGGTGCCTATTTTCTGATGTCAAAACGATTCTTTTAATTGTATTTTTTTTTTATTTAATTCTGTTTAAAGCAAAATCTTCCATAATAATGATAAAATAATAAATATTTACTGATTTTAAAATACCAGTAAAGCTAAAATCTACAGATCATTCTCCACAAGTGTAATTTTACGTTTAGGAAAATATCTGCATATTTAACATGTGTTTTTGTTACAGAAATCGGAAAAAGAGATTTATAAAGAATCGGAATCGGTAATTACGGAATATAATAACGGAATCGAGAATTTAGTATGAAATCGGTAATCGTATCGGAATCATGAAAAATATTGAAATCGTCCCATCGCGAATATATGTGTGTGTGTGTGTGTGTGTGTGTTTAGAATTGATGACGAAAGTAAAAATTGAAATGGTAAATATTTTACTTATGTTAATTCTGAGTCTATTTTGGAAAATCCATGGGTTAAGGATTATTTTCATTATAATTCCATGTTTGAATTTTTGATTGATTAATAAATATTGTAGTTTATTCAATTTTTATTTACATCATCAATTTTTCTTTTTTCTTTAATTTCTCTGTCTAATATATTGATCTACCTCTTACCTTGATTGGTTTATAATATAGAGATTTTACTGTTTTTTGGGGAAAGAATTCCAACAAAGTGCTCTATTACAAAGAAAAACTTTTTCGATATAAGAGCTTAATGTTTCAAGCCCAACACAAAGGGGACCAGTTAATGGTAAATCGTAGGCTGACGAGAGCCTAACATTATTTACGATTTACTATTAACTGGTCCCCTTTATGTTGGGCTTGAAACCGACGGTACCAATGTTTTTCCGAACTTCTGTACAATTAAATATATATATATATATATATATATATTATATATATATATATATATATATATATAATATATATATATATATATATATATATATATATATATATATATATATATATATATATATATATATATATATATATATATATATATATATATATATATATAATAGAAGCCGCTTTAGACAAAGCATGAAATCACTTGATGTAAGGAGCTAACTGTAATAATAAAAAAGAAGAGAAAGGTAAAATCATTTCAAAACAAACCAGCATCCAATCTTCTGGACTTCAGATAGGATATTACTATTAAGTAAGCCCCTTAAGCCCCTCAAGAGACCAATAGGGAAGAAAAAGGTTACAAAACAATATAACTGATAAAAAACAGGCTGATCAAAATGTAAGTTTTTGTTTTCAATCCTTAAAGAAGCAGCAGTAGGAACAACATACCGTTTTCTTATGTTCCCATTTACTTACCTCTCCACGAGGGCAGAGTTAGACACAAGCTCGGTTTTTAATGTAGGAAAAATCCAGCTCCCAAAAATGGGCACTCTGAATAGGAACAAAAAATGAATATTGTCTCAGTCATGAACAACCCCTCCTACACCAACCAAGAATAGACAATGCAAAGTGCAGCATTAGAACAGACACTCCACTGGGATCTTGGCCTGAAGTCCGAGGAACAATTTTTCTTATGTTGTTCAATATTAATGGAAGATAAAAATAATTTAGTAGTAATTATCGATGCTACAAATCTAAAAAAAATGAAGATTAGGTTTTAAACCTTCGAAATACATACAGGAATCGTCCACGTGAACATGTGACGCTGCAGATAAAAAATGTGTTAAGTAATATTTTGTTTTGGAGATTGAAGGTTCAATCCCCAATGCATGCGATTAAAACTAAGAATAAATACAAATTCGTATTATTTCAGACTACTGTTCTCGTCTTTAGTGTGATTTTCACAGCGTTTCAGTCGATGTAATCTCCGACCTTCTTCAAGTGTATCTTGTCGATCTCGGGAATGTTTCTGTCAAACTCGGGAATTTGGATGAAATTTCGAGTGGAAACCTTTATTCACTTCATGGGGATAGCCTACTCTTGTTCTGTCAGCCATGACTGGATAGATGTCTCAAGTAATTTGCAATCGACGAAACGAGAACAATCTACTCTCATGGATTAAATAAAGGGTTCAGTTAAGCTCAACATAAATATTCACGCACCTAAAGATGGTCGAAAGTTACAGCAATTGAAACGTTGTGAGAATAACATCCAAGATGAGAATAACACAAATTAAAAAAAATACCATTAAAACTTCTTAAAGTGTTATATATGATTTTTATGCTTTTTTCTCTTAAAAAATTAGAGGTAAAAAAAACATTTAAAAATGTATTTTCTTATAAATATTCATAAGTAATTATTTTAAGATTTCAGAACCCATTTTTTTCGTATACACACTTATGATTTAATCAGAACTTTCAAAAGCATTGCAATGGATATTTAGTGGACATATCATTTTTGACTTTATAATAGACTCTTTTTGTTGTTGACAGCTGTTAAAGTGAAATAGAACGATTTACATTGCTAGAAAATGAGAAGAAGGCAGGTTATAAAAGGACATAAACTAAAATATGGGAGAAGTATAAAAACACATTCATTCAGCCCAGCAGGCCGTGTCACTAAAAATCACGTGATTTGCTACGTCACAGGTGAAGTCCTATAGTCACGGACTTGTAGTAGACAGGATTGCAAGCAGGAGTGAATTCTCGCGGCTGGAGATTTTAAATACACTTCCTTTTTGGCTTGTCCAATCAGAAGCTACCTCTCAGTCATGTGACCTAGTTTATAAAAGGTTAACTTCAACACACACGTGAACTATTTCTCTTTCAAAAATGAATGTATTTCATTTTCATAAAGATAAAAAATTTATTTTACATTTGGACATGCACAATTAAAACAGTATTTTTTTTGCTGAGAAAATACTGTAGTGAAGCGTTATATTGAAGTGTATTTAGTTACTAATTCACACGTGACTTTAATTTCACGTTAAAAAGTGCACTCCTTTTCAAATAATGAGATTTTTGACAACCATTTTTCTTGATAATGCAGCAAATATTGTTGAATTATTTATTTTAAACTATATATTCTTATTAGATCTAAGAAAAACGGAATTTTTGGTCAAGAAGTTGAAAATTATTATTTTTATCTTTTAAAACTGTTAAACAAATAATTTTTACAGGAGATATTTTCCAGTCTATTCGCCTAATAATTAATAATACTTGTCAAAGTATTTTACCCTAGGCACTGCCGAAACGGAAGGAGGGAGTAAATATTTTTTGACAGAGTCTCGCTTTAAAAATCTACTAAAAATCAAGAAATCAATACAAAATTTTCACGATTATTAAGTGAAGAATGAACTTTATAACGGTGTACTTTTTTCATAATCGATATTTATATATATATTTTTGCGTACAACCCCCTTCTTTATTTGTGGTAACAAATATGCTTAAAATAATCAGCTGAAACTGAGCAAAATATATTGTATTGTAGGGAGGGCGACGATTGTAGATAAAACCACAACAAAAAAAAAAAACGCACGTATCAGATTTTAAAGTTAAAAATCTGAATTTTGAATGTATTTAATTTTTCACCCATTGTGTTTTAAAGTGTGAAATTCGTTGAATATGTTAATAATAATTGTTCTTTCAGATTAGTAAGTACACACACACACACACACACACACACACACACACACACACACACACACACACACACACATATATGTATGTATGTATTTTAATTATTTATATATATATGCATGTATGTATGTATTTTTATTATTTTTAAGAAAAACATTACTTTTATATCTTTGAAAAATAAATTAATAATTTTCTTTTAGTGAGCCCAATATTGCTAATAAATATTAAATATGAAATGCTTTGAAGAATCGAATCGATACCAAAAACAAAATCGATGAATAACTGCACATTTTGCTAAAAATACGATAATTTCTTTCGTCAATTTGTCGTTACATGATATTTCCTAACATATGGTAGAACGTAAAGAAGTACAAACAGTTGTTCGTATTTACAAACAGTTGTTATCTCACCTTTTCCCTTTTTGTTGCGATTTGCGCTTGACTTAGTTTAAAGTGTGGGTGACTTTTGCATCTACCACACTCTCGTCGAGAAACACTCGGGCCTGATGACAAGACAGGGTCAAAACGATCAGGTGTGATACTAGATGCAGGAGTTGTCTCCAACACATACGACGCCTAACATTCCCAAAATGGTCACCCATCTAGTACTGCCCAGCTTCATCGTTGCTTAACTTCGGGGGTTATGTAGGCAACAAATATGTATCGCTTATGTAAAAAGAATTAAATCATTATAAACTTCATTCTTCATTTAATCGTCAAAGCAAACGTTAAAAATATATGGAAATTTATAGGACTAAATCACTAGGTGTATCAGAATTTTGGGGGGAATTTTTGACACCCCTAACACAAAACTGTGAATTAAATATTAAAAAAAATCGTAATTTCTCTTTTTAAAGTGGGTTGAATATATTTCCAAAATAAACTATTAAAGTTGTTTAAAAAATAATAAAAATATTATTTTTTATTTTTTAAAAAACAGTGTTTACAAAGTGCCGGCGCGCCTTCATGCACCCATTTTTTTTTTACGCAATGAAATCAATTGAATTTTACGAGTTAAATATTTTTCAATTTTTAAACTTTAAAAATCTATCAAAATTTTTCTATTGGTTCAATTTTTACGATATTTTCAGGGTCAATGTGAACTTTTATGCTCTTTCCAATCTAATATTTTAGACAAATTTTTTTTACCCCCATTTTGAAATGTCTATTAAAATTTTAATAATTAATTTACTCACCAAAGTTTTATATAAAGATAAAGAAGTATTAAAATATATCAATCAAAAACTCATGTATTTCATTAAGAAAATAAAAAAAATCGGTCGACTGTTTTTTTTTGTTTAACGGCAAAAACTTATAAGTGAATGTGTTCAGTTTTTAGCTACGCAGGCACCAAAATACTAATTTTGGTTTACAGCACGCAATAAAAAGAGATACTAATTATGTCCTTTTAAAGCCATCAGAAGATAAAGGCGAAAATAATCAGACTTGTCTCCCTTTATCTGAACAGTTAAAAACTCGCGTTTTTTTTATCCTTGTTTAAAAAAGTATTTTATTTGAAAAGGACATGGAATATAAGTATAAATATGGATAAATTCTTAACAATTGAAGTACTCATTGAATAGTAGTTTTTATAGGTAAGTGATTTTTTGGAATTTATATATATATTTTATAATCGGAGTAAGTAAAATTTCGTTGATTTTCTTTAAATCTGTTTTAAAGAAAACCAATTAAAAAAAACAAATATTGCATAATATTATTTTTTTAATTTTGACCTTTTCTCCTTTAATTAAAAATAATTAGGGTTTGAATTACATTTTTCAAGAAGTTATAAGCTTCGAAAGACACTAAGTCTAAATATTTCAGTGTTTACCACAAATTTTTACTGGTGAATTTTTACTGACGATTTCTACTAACTCACTTCGAAACTATCATTAAATTTTGGATTTTTTAATTTTGCCAAATGAAATCTATAGACTGAGATAAAAGATGAAATTATTTGAAATTCAGGTACTCAGGTTAATATATTTTTTGCATATTCTTATAGTAATAATAATTGATTCAAAAACCTTTTAAAAAATATATGTGTTATCCATCGAGACAAAAATGGTGGTGAATGATGTTTTTTTTTTTTTTAATTTAAAATTTAAAATTCTATTAAAAATAGTAGAAAAAGTTTCATATTATTCTGCTTTTCATATGATAAAATTCAGACTTTTATCTTTCTGGAAAAAAGTTGTTAAAAATAATGGATTTTGATTCGTTTAAAAAAAACAACTTGGTTTTTCTACCATTTTTTGACTGTGCCTAATTTACTCGCAAATGGATTTATATTTTAGATCAACAACTTATATAACATTTACAAAATTCGGTTCTTATTTAGAATTCAACTTAATTAAAAACATACAGAAAAATATTTATGATGCATGTACTTGTCACGAAATGAAGATGTCATATTCCAAAAATCACGTAAACTGATTTTAACTATGAAATCAAAATTTACGATTTTTAGTGAAATAAATAGTTTTAATTATTTTGAATACAAACAAAATATTGGTAGTTGAATTGAGTTGGACCGAGATCTTCGCAATAACCATATTTACGAACTAGCGGGGGAACCCGGCGTTGCTCGGGTATAGCGAGGTTTTATGGTAAATGTATTGATCAACGGAGCCCTAAAAGAATGTTTCAAAACCCCCTAAAAAATGAAAATAGTGGCGAGTACCCGTGAGAGCGCTAAAAATAAGTAGTAAGCAGGCGGACAGGCTCGAACCTATAACGCTAAGAGGAAAACGGGTTAAAAAAAGGAAATCATTCAGTCGTCTCGCCCACACGACTTGTGATGTCACAGGCGTTCGAAATAACATCTTTCTGTGTACATCGATGTCATAAGGCATAAATGACTTTGCAAAAATGTCGACGAAAAAAGTGACCCCCTCCTTGTAGAAAACGGCCCAGTTGACGGTGAAAGAATAGAATGCTTTTGGCCAATTTTTGGATATTTGTCGGTCAAAAGACAGCTTTCAAACGATACGAATTTTGCCAGTGTTGATCGCGTGTGTCAAAAAATTACCAAGATATACATACATACATACATACATACATACATACACACACACTAACAGACAGGTGATATTTATATAATAGAAGACACGGTGGCCCTTGAATTTTAACATATTTTAAAAAGCATGGTGGCTCTTGGCTTTTTTGACTCTCCTGTCTTGTTCGTCATAAAATTTGATTTTCTTATTTAAAAAACAATTGATCAATTTACGTGATATTTAGGAATATGACATTCGTTCCACGGCGTGTACGTACATCATAAAGTTTTGTCTGTATTTTCTGTATTTTTGTTTTTTGTATTAAGTCGAATTCTAAAAAAGGGCCCCAAATTAATTAATTAATTAGTTTTTGGTATTTATGCAGAATATGGACCGTACTGAAAGAATAGCGTTATTATTAATAAACCCATTTATCCAACAGATTTTTCTAAATGTTTGGCTTAAAGAGATGTATTTCCGCATGAGTAACTTTGTATTTAAATTATTTCTTTTACTTTAAATCATTTTCACCTTAAAAATTATTTATTGTTCGATGTATTTGTGTGTTTAGTTATGGTTTGTTTATTCCTTAAATTCATAATTCAGTTTTTGCAATATTTGATTGTCTTTTGCTTCAAACATACGTAATTTTACGTACATAGTTCTTGTTTGTTTTTTTTTTTTAATCTATATTGAATGAGATTCAGTTTCAAAATAAACCGATTCCTATTCCTTTCTTTTTTTTTGAGTGCAAGTTTATAAATTAAATAATAAACGAATTTTATCCACAAAACAACAAAATGCAGAAACAACACACAACTGTTCTCTTTTTAATTAATTCTCATTTTTGTTTCCTTTCTGGGTAATCGTGAAAAAGTTCAGTTTTAGTATAAATCGTATTTCTTCCTTTCCTTTTTGTCAAGGCAAGTTTTTAAGTTTTCTGATGCATTTTGTAAAAAGCTCTCATTCATCATTGACACTATAACTGTTCGACAGATCTTGCTTATTAGTAACGTCATTTTTCAGTGATTGGGCCTACTATAACCACTTTTCACGGTTCAGCACAATTTTATTGCTGGGAACATAATTTTTTTTTAAGGATTCATCCCTTATCAAAGTTCATAGGCCAGCAAAGATAAGGGTTAATGAATGTCAGGTGAACGTTTAGACAACACCTTAGCGGTTGGTAGTGGTGGGAATTGGGTAGAATTTTATTACTTTAGAGCCTTCGCTCAACAATAATTTGTTTACATTGGACTTGAAACGATCATGTTGTAGTCAGTTGGGAATTCAAGTAGACAGGTAGTTCTAGGAAAGAAAATTTGCTCATGGAAGTTCCGTTCAGTTTCAAGTATACATAGAGAGAGAAAGGAAAATCATTGAGAGTGGTTGTAGCTAGACGAGTTTTTGCTTTGAATGTTGTAAAAGGAGAGACCATAGATTGTAACCAAGTTGAGAAACTACCATGGAAATAGCGATAGAGTAGAGAGACTATCAAAGTCTCTCCTATGAGAAAGAGGTAGTAGGAAGGAGAAAAAAAAATCGTCCACTAGATTTCGAAATCAGTTTTGTACTCTATGATTTTTTAAAAATTTTCTTCCTTTAAGATTGTAATGCTGGGTATGGGACAGCCAAACCAGCTGCCAACATTGCCCTGCTTTTTATTAAACCAACTGAGAGCTCTTTTTAGTATCCTCATTGTTTCCTTAAGTGCAATTGTCTGGATCTCTTTTGCACTTGGTTCACCAGGAATATTAGTTAGGCAGGACTTCAGATTCTTCTTCATAAGCCCTGTGGCACCTATAATAACTGGTATGATTGATATCTCCCTAAGATTTTAATTTTTTTTCCATATCATACATGAGACCTTGATATATGGCCTGTTTCTCCCTTTTAGCTCTGTTCAGACCTCTATCAACCAAGGTCGCCACTCTCTCTGACTTATTCCATATAATTATGTCAGGTTTGACATCAGCATTTTCAAGATAGATGGCTGTAGAGATTACATTGTCACAATGTATGGTATATAAGTCATTTCCAACTGTTCTTTTAGGTTGATGCTCCCAAGACTTGCTGCTACACTGGATGTTTAGTTTTTTACAGATGGTCCAGTGGAGGTACTGACATACTCCATTATGTCTCACTGTAGTAGCCATCTTCCAAAAGAATCTTACAACTTGATAGAAATGGGTGCACACCAAAATTTATTTGCACATATAACATGATCGTATTTGTTGCGTGCATGTATATATATAGCGTAATGATCTTGATTATATTGTTTACGGCCTTATTAACACTTCTCTTGAGTGTACGATTTTCAGTTTATCATTCAACAAAAGCCAAATGTTTAAGATTTTAAACCAAACAATCTAAGGAGCACAAATTCTTGCTAAAGAATATTTCTAAAAATAAGTAATGCAAGTTAGGGATAAGTAAATGAAACCAGATTCAATGTAAAGTGCTTTAGGGAATTGAAGAAGAAAAATCACTTTCTAGAAAATTCTAAGGGAAAGCTCTACTGCATTCTTGCCTTTGTTTTATGTCCCAGCTGATTACTAAAAGTACAAAGATTTTGAGTATTGATAAAAGAAGAGGAATCCATAAGTATGTGGGCCACATAAAGATATGCAGAAATAATGACAAATAACTTACATTATAAGCCAAAGTAAAAAGAAAAATGTCCGACCCACATAATGCCACTGATGCTAATGAAAATGTTTGATGCTTCAAGAAAAAATTCAGATGCAAATTCTTTTGCACTTACTCAGAGAGAGAGAAGAGAGGGAGGTAAAATATGTAGAAAAATATTGTCATCAAAGACTCGATTTCAATATATCTTAATCTAAAAGTTATTTTTTGTAAGAAATTATTATTATTATTATTATTATTATTATTATTATTATTATTATTATTTAGTAATGGTTATTATTATTATTGTTGTTATTGTTGTTGTTGTTGGCTCACATGGAGATTTCACACAAGTCAAAAAACGATCTGATTGGAAACCTGTGGTGTTCTCTGGAAGCTGAGTGACAACAACTCTCCCCAGACGTCCAGCTCTCTCCACCTCCTTCGATAGCATTTGCAAATGAATTTGCATCATTGCAACAGCCGCTTACCATTGATTTCTCGCTGGTAGTGGCCATTGGTTTGTACTGGAATTTGAGTGGCACTCAGCCTCCCCAAGGTTCCAGTTCTCTTTGTGCTTGTCCAGCCGAGGTCTGGTTGGTGCTCGCTCCTCGGTCTTTCAGTCCTTATTGACCCTTCTCGACCCTTTGGTATCACCTTTTTATTGAGGGAACGGTGATGAAACAATGGGGGGGGATGCATGATGGGGGGGATGTAGAACTTGTAGATATGCAGTTTCGGTGTTCTTCATTCTCTCTAATGCTTCTAAAATCTAGTATCTATAATTTACTAAAACTGCTATCTTGTTTATTCGTAATCGTGCACATGTCACTTACATATGAATGCGTTTCATGTTGGGAAGAAATGAAATAACTTAAATAAATAGAAGGAGAAAGTAGGAACAGAGCGAGAGAGAGTTTATTGTGACATCACAATGAATTCTGATTTTGGGAAATCCTTTGATTTCGTAATTTGAATATGTAAATAATTAGGAGAATCAGAGCGAGAGAGACAGAGAGAGGAAAGGGGGATAGAAGAGAGAGAGAGAGAGAGAGAGAGAGAGAGAGAGAGAGAGAAAATACAAGAGAAAAAGGAAAGACGAGAGGATAGCAGAGAGAGAGAGGAAAAGAAAAAGAGAGTGAGAAAAAAGGGTATAAGAAGAGAGAGAAAAGGAGGAAGAGAAATAAAAGGGAAGAAAGAGATGGTTTATTATGACATCACAATTTATTCTGACTTTGGGGAATCTTTTGAAATTGTAACATTTAAAAATATGATTATCAAGTAAGGTCAACTTTAGGACATGATATATTTATTCTTAATAATTATAAAACTCTGCGAACCATCCGGGCGTCCTTGATTGTTTGCTTCAATCCTATCTCTGTGTATGCACATGCACATATGTATGTGAGTGTGCGTGTGTGCAGCTTGGTGGATATATATATATATATATATATATATATATATATATATATATATATATATATGGTTGGTTGGTTGGTTGGCTGGCTGTTTTTGTTTTATGGCATATCCATCCTTTTTAGGTTATTTAATGCCGAATCCAAAGATTTTGAAGAAAATTTTTTAATAGAATATATTTGTTGTTTTCAAGTCGGTTTCTATTCAACCCATAGTTGGGACCCTAACAGGTACTACCACTCCGGGTCAGAGTGGACCTGGGAGCAATGGCAATTAATGGGTGACTCTACATTCCCCAAAGCCCGCAAGCTGGGTGCTTCACCATCGGATATAGTTTAAGGTCATATCCAGGACTTATATATATATGTGTGTGTATATATATATATATATATATATATATATATATATATATATATATATATATATATATTGGGTACAATGTAATATATAATAATCGATAAAGAATTGATACTATAATAATATATATGAAATGTGTATATATTAAAATATTATATTTAAGCATATTTTATGACGAGCAAGGCTGTGTACCTATACTAGTAATATGTAAATCACGGCTACAAAAACAATATAATTAGTAAAAAGTAATGTGGATTGCATCCTAAACTTACTTACTATGCAATATCTAGAAATTAAAATCGTTTCCTTTGATATGCGTATAAAAATCGTTGTTGATGAGCAAAAGTTTGAAGCACAAAGTATCAATGCAGACATGCCTCAAGTATCTATTCTGGGCTCAACAGTTTTTCTGATCTTCATCAATCATTTTCCAAACCACTATGCAGATGACACAACTGTCTATGGCAGCGTTTGAAGAGAATTGCTGACTAATATCTGGCTGACTCTCTCTCTCTCTATTCCGACTTGGCGCATGTGGTGCAATGGGGATAAACAGTTGATTGTTACTTTTAATACTTCTAAAATCAAGAATCACCAATACTCAGATCCATAAACAACCTACTCAGCGAGAAGCAATATGGTTTCCCTCTGGTGAGATCTTCAGCTGATGTACTAACTGTAATTTCACATAGGATCAGTGAATCTATTGATGGGGGTTTCCTCTCAAGAACAATGGCTCTTGACATATCAAAGGCATTTTATAAAGTTTGGCATAAATGTATACTTCACAAGATTTTCAACTACGGAATATCTTTAAATGTTTTTTCAAGTATTGAATCTTTTCTCTCTGATAGATTTATACAAGTAGTCGTCGATGGGCAAAAGTCTGAAGCTCAAACGTGTCTCATTCTAGGGCCAACTCTCTTCCTCAACTTCATCAATCATCTCCCAAATCACATTCTAAGTTCATTCATCAAAATATACGCAGATGACACTACGATCTATGGCAACACTTCTAAGGTCAACAACGATCAAAATCTCTCTGAGTTTTTCTCTTCAGACCTTGAGCATGTGGTGCAATGGTGTAAAAACTGTCTGATTGATTTTAACGCATCCAAAACCAAGCTGTTATAATTTTATCATAAATACTCTGATCCCCACTTGGCCCAAATTAATATGAATGGCTCTCGTCTAAAAGAGACTCCTCCCTGTTTTGACAAACTTCTGGGTCTGACCTTTACTCTGGACCTGGTCGCTGGAAATATGGCTGCATCATTTTACTGCTCCAGAAGGTATCTAACTTCTGACACAATCCTCTCCCTGTATTAGAGCCAGATTCGTCCTAAAATGGAGTACTGTTACCATATCTTAGTGGAAATAACTCAGAGCACCCTATCCTGCCTTAAAAAGTTCAAAGCTAGCTTTGAAACCAAGTGAATGCTGCCCTCGTCTAGCTACAACGACCATCAATAGTTGCCTCCACTCTATCTCTGCCTAAATCTAAACACAAAGTCCATGAACAAAGCTTCTTTCCTGTGGAAATCTGTTTTGCTGGCCTGCTTTCCAACTGACGACAATATGGTCGTCTCCCTAAATAATCTATTTCTACCTCATTTTCACCACTACCTATTAATATGCTATTGTCTCAGTGATTACCATACACTCGTTAACCCTTATCCTCGAGTGGCCTTCAGTCCTTGATAAGTAGTGATTCCCGTGTAAAAACAGAAAACAAAAAAAGAAACAAAAAAGGACTCCTAGGTTATGTCGAATAGACATAGCCAGTTATCAATAAAATGAACGAAATAAAAATTGGTTGTTTAGATTGAGAAATAAAATAAATAATAAAAAAGAATCTTTGTGAAAATTTTTCTCGTTGCCTACTTTCTGTGGTTCTCTCCAAGAAGAAAGACATTTGCAGATTCGGATCAGTCAAGAAAAGTTTGGAGCATTGCCAAGATTTTCAAATTACTTAATTCATCTTTACCTGATTGTGTTTCTCCTCAATAAATATCATAAGCTGATTGGCAATATTGATTTTGGCTTTTCCAATCAGAAAACAATTAGCATTGATAAAGGAAATAATGCAACCGCCAAGTTGCAATCCCTTGCCTTTAATTGTCTCCTCTTCCTCTCACTCACTCTTTCACCATTAGTCCTTATTTTCTACTTATTTCAAACGGTTGAAGATAAATTCATCAAATTATGCCCCTCTCTCACTCTCTGAATATATATATATATTCATATATGAATTGTATGATCTATAGTTAAATTCTGTGAAATAAAAATAGAGAATTTAGAGACAAAAAATTATTGTTTGTAACAAGAATATAAAAAATTTAAAGTTATTTCCTTAACGAATTTTCAATGAATTTTAAAATAACATTATTTTTTTTGTATTCCTTTTTTTTCAAACAATAAATTTTTTATCTAAAAATTATATATTTTTACTTCACAGAATGTAACTGTAAATCCTACAATTTTTATTTTGCTCTATCTTGTATATTGAGCTATTTTATTTGGTTGGGATTGTCTTATAAAAATATTTCCTGTCAACAATATTTTATAAGATTATGAAACAAAATTAATTAATCTGTGATTAAACTCACCTCATTGTTCGGATATATATATATATATATATATATATATATATATATATATATATATATATATATATATATATTAGGAATTATTTTTAAATTTTTATATATACAGTGTTTACCATAACACTATATTTTCTATATTTCAGAATCACCAATGGTAATCCCTATATTCATACATCAAATGAAGAGGCACACAATTCTCATAATTATTAATCCTCTTATGCTGGCTGTTGCAAAATTGTCACAAGTTTAACAGCTCTAGTAGTTTGGCTTCATTTGTGATATAAGATATAACAGCACAAATATACACACTAAAGTTAGCAATTAACTACTATATACATAAGAAAACTGGTCCAAAAAATAATCTTTCCACAAAAATCAATTCAACTCAGGACTATTCAGAAACAAAACTATTTTTAAAAGTTGCTTTGATCTTTCATTTACAAAATGTACAAAGAGTTAAATGCATGATTCAAATGTATCACCATTCTTAAAACGTAAGAAAAATTCTTAACAAATTGATGACATAAAGATAGCTGAATTTATTCAGTAAATACGGCACAACGTTGGTGGTAATCTTAAAAGACTCATTAGATTGATTGTAAATGAACACTTTGTGTCAGAAGGAACAATCTAAAATGTTGTCCACAAAGACATCAGATATGAATCTTATATAGAAATCTTTTGGACGGAAACAATTTAAATTTTTGTTCTATCCAACCCTTTTGGAAGTTGGATATATCCCACATTTTTCTTTTACACTTTCACCCGAAACAAGGCACATTTGCCACTTTGGTGTAGGGGGCTACTATCAGGGACATAAGCTATTGGGGTACTATGTAGCGAGTTGGGCAGCAAGATGTCGGTTTACTTTACACTTGAACTTCTGCATGTCAGTACAGTTAGGGAAGCAGGGACCCGGAAGGGAATTTCAAAGTCTAGCAGTTCTGGGGAAGAAACTACTGGAGTAGAAAGCTCTCTTACATCTAGGGATCTCTACTGTGTAGGGGGTGGGATTTAGCTGCTTGTCGGGTTTGTCGAGGGTATTTACGTCAAGGGGGGAACAAGTGTTTGCAGTCCGTCAGAGCGTTCACCATTAAAATACTTATAGAATAGGCAGAGGGATGCAACATTTCGTCGGTGGGACAGAGGCTGAAGCTTAGATGACAGTTCAGGACCTATCAGGTTGGCGACTCTCTTTTGAACCTTGTCTAGGAGTGAGAGATTAGCAGAGAGACTACATAAAAACCACTTTGTGTTAAATATTGCCCCTGTGAGGAGTCAAGTAACGAGGGATACAGAATTTCTTGAATGAAGTAATTTAAGGAGACTGGAACGTTTCCATGAATAATATTTATGGTAGATACCGTTAAGCATTGGAAAAAGTCTGAACATCTTGAACGGAAGATTGAGCATTGAATCTGATATAATTCAGTATTATCTCAAATGAAGTAGACATGT
>NW_027633913.1:0-106293 GCF_053919585.1 Euprymna scolopes
AATAGGGGCGTACTCAGGGTGATGAAAACGAAGTTTATGAAGAGGGTTATGGTATGGTTTCCAACAATGATAGACTACAACGCGAAGAGTGAATGGAAGACAACAACGCACATAGGAAAGACAACAATTATTTGAACACCAGAAGCGCTCATATGAAATACAACAATTATTTAGACTGCAGAAGTTCTCGAATGAAAGGCAACAAGAACAACTCACGAGGGTAGAGGCACAGCAATATGAAAATCAACAACACATTAAAGAGTTGCTTACTCAAGTCATAAAAAAATACGTCTACCGAAAATACTACCGCATTTCTACAAGATTAAATATTGAATGCGATTAATAATTTTCTGCTACGGACCTGAAGAAGGTAAATCATTTGAAGCTTATTTTCGTCAGTATGAAGATTTTTTTTCAGTATCGACGGCAAACAGTTGCTGGACCTGAAAAAGGTTCGTTTACTATTACGGAAACTAGAAAGCATAACAAGTTTGTGGATTTTTATATCGGCAAGACGGTGAAACTTGTTACAGAACTATTTAATCTGAAAATCTCTTCATTCCTAAGCGTTGGTCATACCTGAATTTGCAGAAGAATGGCGACAATGATTTCGCAACGTACGCAGTCATGGAGAGAGAGAGAGAGAGAGAGAGAGAGAGAGAGAGAGAGAAAGAAAGAAAGGGAGAGAGATTACCGCGTTCAGTTATTTAGTTTAACTTGAAATAAAAAAACACGACGTTATTTTCATTCCATCGTGGTAAAGCAGTCGATATCGGACGGCGTCGCAATCAATGAATTGCACGTTCGCACCCATGTAATGGTTTTATTTTTGGTTTTAAGTTTTAACATTTAAACAGGATTATGCTTTGCGATAAATAGTATAACTTTTCGTTTTTTACTCCATTTTTCTCAGTTATTTTTTTTACGAATTCAGACAGTTTTGTTACTTCCCCTTTTATTTGTTTTTTAATCAAAATGAAACGATAAACCTTCATTTGTTGTTGGTGTGTTTTCTTTAGTTTTTCTTTTTAAATTTAATTTTTTCTTTTTTTACTTGTTACGGTCGTAAGTGAACTATTTGAAAACAGAATACAGTAATTAATAAAAAGCAAATAATTGATAAATGCACGAAAAAAGTTTCGTTTCAGTTCCTTAGGATAGGATTCCATGTTTTCTTTCTTATATGAATTAAGAGAAGAGCTATATATTCTTCGTGGAAACCAGTAAGTAATCAGTCAACATTACCACAGCTTCAACTGATGTTTTTTCACAGCGCTTCACCCGAGATGCCTACTGCGTTCCGGTAACCATTTTTACCATGAGGTTATGAGTAGGGCTGTGACAAGCATATTCTTTTACACAAGAATATTCTTTGCATATATTTCGCTAGAGAATATTCTTTTAACAAAAAGCATATTCTTTTTTTTAAAGAATATTCCTTTAACAAAACGCCTATTCTCTTAAAAAAAAGAATATGCAAAATATTTATGGAATAAGTTGTGCCGAAAATATGTTGAAATAAATATTTGCATACGAGTCTTAATTTTACAAAGTTTTCTTTTTTATATAAATTAAATTAAACATCGTAAAACCTTCGTAGTTGTGAATTTACAATAACCTTTGGTTCCTAATGAGAGCCATTCTATTAGAGGATTATATTAGGGACGAAATATCCGCGTATCCTTTTCGCCGTAGGTCTCCAGGGCCGATATATCGGTCCCGTAGTGTCCAAAGGATTGTAACTACAATTTTTATCGAAAAAATAGCCAGGTTTAAATATGGTCCAGTAATCTCCTACGATTGGAACGAGTTTTTTCACTATAAGGCTATTTTAGCGGACAACCAAAGAAGCTTTAATTTTGATAATTTAAAGACTAATTTAATTATAAAATGCAATAAATAAAATATTTAGGTTCCATAGAGTGTTCAATTGTTCACAGTATATAAACAGTATATACATTAATGAGTAGGGCAATGTCAAGAATATTCTTTAATAAAAAAACAATTCTTTACATATATTGGGTTAGAGAATATTCTTTCGATAAAAAGCATATTCCTTAAAAAAAAAAAAAAGAATATGCTTTTTAAAAAAGAATATGCAAAATATTTATGGAATAAGTTTTGTTTTGCCAAAAATATGCTGAAAGAAAATATTTGGATAAGAGTTTTTAATTTATTCATTTTTTTAGATGAATTAAACGTGGTATACCCCTAACAGATGTGAATTTACATAAAAAAGGGTCTAAAATTTGGTCTGTTGAAAAAGAGTGATATTATAGGCATATATATAAATATGTACAGACATCTCGTCCTTGTAGATACTCAAAGCGTGGTAGTACCCAAGACGAATTTACAAGATCTAAAAAAACTAAACAAAAAATGCCGAAAATAATTAGCACTCCTGCTGAACGGATGGCAAGATATGCCGATGAATTTGAAGATTACCAGTTAACTGGCAATTGCTTAACGTGCAAATACTGCAATATCCAGGTAGGAACAAACTTTAATACATAAAATTTGCAATATAGTTGACTATTAGATTAGCGTTGTTATAGTAGTTTTGTTTTTGAAATTCTATAACGGTAAATCTAGCTGTATTAAACTTTGATTGAACGTTGAAATTTACAATTTATTTTATCTACTTTTTACATTAATTAATAAATGTTAATCGGCTTCAAATAACTTTTTCCACCCTTCCTTTAAATGTATATATTACCATTAAATAATTGATTTTTATTTTTACATATCAAAAGTTGTAAAAAATTTCTAATAAAGCAGCATTTAAAAACCAATGCACATCTGGCAAAAAAGACCTACACGGCAACGTTAGGCGAAGTTCCTACTGCAGCAACTGATTTAGGAGCCAGTACGAATAATTTGTTCAACGCTGACTTATGCAAAGCGTTGATTACAGCGGATATTCCGTTTCATAAACTTAGCAATAATGTGTTCAAAGACTTTCTTCATAGGTACACACATAGAAATATTCCAAATCAGACTACACTAAGAAAATATTGCGTTAGTGAAGTGTACGAAGCAAAAGTGAAGTCACTCAGAGAAAAATCTGCTGAAATGAAACTGTGGGTCTCGATTGATGAAACCACTGATGTAGAGCAGCGTTTTATTGCTTGCTTTGTGTTTGGCATTCTTGGGTTAGAAGAGGAACGGAGCAAGTGCTATTTGGGAAATATTGCATGTCTGCCAAAAGTTGATCATTCTACAATTGCTGCTTTTTTTAACGATTCGTTGCAGTTTTTGTGGCCGCAGCAAGTCCTTTATAATAATGTGCTCCTTGTAACCACTGATGCATTTGCATATATGTCCAAAGCTATGAATGCTCTTCAGGTTTTATACCCGAAAATGGTGCACGTTACTTGTTTGGCCCATGGCTTGCACAGGGTCTCGGAAAACGCATTCTTCCATTTGCATAGCTGGAACAAATCGGTCATTTGGGCATTTTATCGAAAGTAAAATATAATCAGTGGGCTGCTCCTACGATCTATGTCAAAAAAAGGGGAAATATGTGGTAGCCAGATTTTTCGACGGGGTTGAACACGTTTTTGGAGAATTTCACTATCCCTTGTAAAGTTCGGAGGAAGTTTTTATAAGATTGAACGGTGGTCAGATTTTCTCAAAAATCGACCCAAGTGACGCATATCTAAATTACATTACAGTAGAAAATGAGAATGCTAAATTAGTCTGCATAAATACCAATGGAGGTTCTTACAGATATAAAAAAAGCATTTTGAGTCAAGGTCTCGGCTGACATTTTTTCAACAGGTCATGAATACGATTCTCGGTGGCCTTGATTTTGCCACCTCATATCTGGACGGTATTATGATAGCCCACAGTAAGAAGTAACCGCATGAAGACCATATTTACGAAGTATTCAGAAAGATACATCATTTTGGATTCAAAATCAAAGAAAACAAATGCGAATTCTTCCTGCAGTATTTGGGGCACATAATTGACAAGAATAGCAGACGTTCAGACACAGAGATAGCCGCCGCGATAAGTAACATGCCGGCATTAAAGAATACTACCCAACTACAAAGTTTTCTGAGGCCCGACATTACCAGTGCTTCATTCCAAGAATGCATGAACTGCAGGCACCTTTGAACAAACTTTTGAAAAGGGATAAACGTTGGGAATGGATTGTAGAGTGTCAGTTAGCATTGAGGAAATGAAAAAGCTGTTAACATTGGACCTCTTCCTCACACATTTTAACCCGAAACTAGACATCATAGGTGCCAGTAATACTCGTCAATATGGAATAGGTGCATGCCTGTTACATAAGTTGCCAGATGGGTAAAAAAACCAATTGCGTATGAAACACTGCTCCCGGCTGAAAACTATTGTATAGTTCATTATTAGTATTATTGTTATTGTTCGTATTTCTTGTTGTTATTGTTAGGTCTTATTAATAGTGTGAGTCTTAGAGTCTTATTAAGAGGAATGTTGCGTTCTGTGTTCGTGTTATGAAGAGATTCATATATATAAAATGTTCGTACTTAGAAGTGTAGATAGAGATGTAGAGTTAACATTGTGTATGTAAAGACATTTTAAAACACATGATATACAAGACATATAATGACAATTTTCACTTTACCTTTTTGGTAGAATTACAACACAAAGACGACGTTTATAAAAACACAAGATGGGTTTATTTCTTCTTCCGACCGGCCGTGGTTTTCTTAGTCAAGAATTCAAAGTTTTACATACTATGTTTCCAAGGTGACCGTCTCGCTTCCAGACGTTCGACTCCCATGTCTGGACCCCAGACTATCGTCTCTCGTCCTCGGACTCTCTCTCAGACTCTCTCCGCTTAAATCTAAAGTTTCTAACTATATCGACAACTTCCCATTTTCCATGACGTCATACACATGTTAAAACATGTGTCTTCTTTCACATGTTCTGGAAATGCGTGTCCAAAACTTTTTCCTTTGTTTACAAAAGGAATTTTAACCTATATTCCCAGTAACCTATATTTCCAATATGTTAAAAACATGTTTATTAAATTATCTTATAGTTGCATTCTTCAATTGAATTTTCATAACAGAATTGACAATGCACATTCTTTTCTTAAAACTATTTTATCTCTAAGCTAAACAATGTTTTTTTTTACATTCCATTTTCTAATTCTCTCTCGTAATCTATTTCTAAACGTAAATTACGAAGTTCGAATTTCGTCTATTCTATTTCATTTTCATTTTAACTAAATCTCTCTTTTTTAAGACTTACATGAAAAGGGACAGCCCTTATCATGTAACAAAAACAATACTCACAGCTCGAAAAAGAGGGTCTCGGCATTATCCACGCAGTTTCAAAATGTTTTTTTTACCTGCACGGTTGGAATTTTACGCTGAAAACCGACCACAAGCTCTTTCTAACCATTGTTGGGTAAAAAATTACAACATTATAAAAATTACTTTTCATTTTGGGAACTGGAAAAAGTAATACAAAACATTGGAAATATGATCCATAAAATCCAGAGACGCAAATTCACACACAAAAGGCACGTGAACCAGATACGATGACCAAGAAGAGTTGCCTCAGGAAGAAGTAGAGGCTATTGAAACCAACTATGACGTTTGATGTTGAGCCTCCCCAAATCACACCAGAACCACAATGTTCGGGCAGGAAAAGGAAAATCACCATGGTTTATGGTCCACACAAAGAGACATATACTGATACAACGTCCCGAGTTATCAGCTTGGGAGGGGGATTTCGCCAGAACTAACATATGCTACCTACTAATAGACTATTCTAAACTCAATACATACCGGAAGACTAAACCGTAAGATGTCAGTCAAGCTTCGGTGGACTAACCTAGGTCCTCCGA
Organism: Euprymna scolopes; assembly: GCF_053919585.1. NCBI lineage: Eukaryota > Metazoa > Mollusca > Cephalopoda > Sepiida > Sepiolidae > Euprymna > Euprymna scolopes. The sequence continues at coordinate 5,843 of NW_027633913.1, forward strand.
CGGATACAATGAACAACTCATGTATTGTATGCTTTGCAATATACAGTCCTGGTCAAAATCATAAACCACTTGTGAAAGTAAGCGTTTACGCATAATATCGAATTTTTAATCAAACAAATGGTTGAAACCATTGACAAAAGGGAAAATATGATGGAGAAAATGAAATCTGCTTCATTCGAAACCTTAACCCTGATCTAATAATTATTTTTTAAAAAACAAACATTTTCACCTGTCAAAATGATAAGACCACTTTAATAAAATCGGCTAGTTTTTAAAAAATGAATACGAAAAGCTTTCTATATTACTTAAAGCAACTTGTTAGTGGATAAAAAAATATCTTACTAAATTATAAATGGTAAAAGGGGAACCATTATCAGAGTTTGAGAGAGGAAAGATCTTTGAGGTTAATAGGGGTGGACTCTCCCATAGATCCATTGCAAACGAAGTGAATCGTAGCAAAACGGCCATCACAAATTTTTAAGAAATCCAGATCAATATGGACACAAAAAGAGTCCAGGTCGACCAAAAAAAAAAATAAAATAAATAAATAAATAACCACATTACTGGATCGCCGTATCAGAAGAAGTTAAAAAAAAACCCTCCAATATGAGCTAAAGTCGATTGAAAAGCCAAACAACAGCCAAATGTAGTCCTAAACCCATCAGAAGGGTTTCAATCATTTAAAGCGACTGCAGAGACCACATCTTCTTGAACAGCACAAAACTAACCAACTTAAATATGCCGCCAAATACCAGATTTGGGATGAAGAGAAGTGGGAAAATATAATTTTCTCCGAATAGAAAAAGTTTAATCTAGATGGTCCAGATGGATTTCAACACTATTGACATGATAAGAATTTGCCTAAAGAGATTTTTTTCATAGTGGAGGAGTGTCTTTAATGATCTGGGGTACTTTCTCGTCAGCTGGGACCCTAAAGTTGCAAGTATTGAAAGACCGGCAAACATCATTGAAGTACATTTCAATGCTTGAAAATGCTTCTATCAGGATTGAAGATCCACGTCTGTGTGGAAGAAATTGGATTTTCCAGCAAGACAACGCTGCGATACACACTTCTCGACAAGCACGAGAATACTTTTCTTCAAATAATATAGACTTGTTAGATCATCCAGCATGTTCTCCGGACCTCAATCCCATTGAAAATCATTGGGGATGGATGGCAAAAGAAGTGTTCAAGGATGGAACCCAGTATGATTTGATAAAGGAACTTTTTGATTCAGTTTTCAGTACATGGGATAAAATTCCTTCGCAACTGATAAAAAACTTAGTCGCAAGCATGCCGAAGAGAATTTTTGAAGTAATTCGCAATAATGGAGGCTATACTAAATACTGAGACCCTTTTTTAGTAATTTATAATTGCCTTTTGTTTGATAAATTATTAGTGGTCTTATCGTTTTGACCAGGTGAAAATGTTTGTTTTTTAAAAAATAATTATTAGATCATGCTTAAGGTTTCGAATGAAGAAGATTTCATTTTTTCCATCATATCTTCCCGTTTGGCAATGGTTTCAACCATTTGTTTGATTAAAAAGTCGATAATATGCGTAAACGCTTACTTTCTTATGATTTTGACCAGGACTTATGTTGTTATTTTATTTTGGCGTTCTGTTTCACTCTGTAGCACTTTATCAGGGCTATAACAATATCACAACGTTAAGGAGAATTAATTAAATGGATCCTATTTATATATATGCGCTCTGCTGCATAACACTATACTAGGAAATAGTATATTGGTTTTAGCCAGATTTGATATCTATGGTTTTAAAATAAAGCCACTGTTGGAGGTCTGTATGTTTGTGGTAAGTGTTTGTGAGTATATAGTTGTTTCTAGTATATCTAGAGTTGTTTTATGATTCTGTGGTATATTTTGTCATTCTATCATGCCCTCTGATGTAAATTTATAAAACCCCCCAAAATAATAACAATTATCTGGATATATTTGCGAAGATTTTGTTAAAATTATTTGATATTTTCCTTACTTTTGTAGTATCTTTAATATATGATTCTTATAGAATATGTCAGAGTGACATATATTTGTGCGATTTTCGTTCCCATTCTTGTAACTAGGGGTTGAATTTAATTTCCTTCTTCTTCATGGGATTAATAGACTATCTCTTGACGTCACTTCCTTTGGTAACGTCACTTCCGGTATCGAGTACCGGTGCCCTGTCTTAGTCTAAGTCTTAGATTGGCTCTCAGTCGTGTGCAAACGCCTCACCGTTGAGTAATTGTATTGCGGAACTCACTTTGCCTGTAATTTATGTGAATAAAGATTTCGTTCTTATTACCATTTAACCCCATAACAACTGATGGCAAGGATTCGACTTTTACACGGGTTAACTCCACAAAAAAGAAAAGAAATTCTAATTGACTTCAAAAGAACCTCGGATTTACAAGTTAAGAAGTCAGTTGGCAATTACAGTCTAATAAAAAAATCCTAAAAATGAAAAAAAAATTAAAGAAAACGAACACATGGCAAATCATCGACTAAATTGTAAGTTAACCTTTTTATTTCTAAAGTTAAATTGAAAAGAACTGTTCTAAACGCATTTTTGTAATGCTTAAAAATGGGCTTGATTGCTTATTGAAAGAAGAAAGAGAAAAAAGAAAAAAAGAGAAAAATGTTGGCATAATTTTCACCACGAGAGCAATTCTATCGTAAAATGTCGACTGTTTATCCGTATGCAAATTTGAACATTTTCAAATGAAGTGAAAAGCTTTTTTGACTTTGTTTTGTGCTGCTAATTTATGCAATATTTTAACGAGAGACTAAATGAAATACGTTTTTTCATTGACTGGAATTTTATGAAATATTCTATTTTTAACTGTCTGTTCTAAAGTGAAAATATTTTTTCTTCCGCGTGGGACAACTCCCTCCCACACACATAAGAAAAAACAGCCATTTTGATTAACTTCCAGACAATTCCAAAAGTATTTTCATTCTTTTGCAACTCTATTGTATCACGGTACATTTTTTTTGTGCTAGCAAGTAACATTTTTTTTCCACTCTCATATTGGGTCATCTGTAAGGTTTTTACCAAGAAGTATATATATATATATATATATATATATATATATATATATATATATATATATATATATATATATTTATATATATATTTATATATATATATTTATATATATATATATTTATATTTATATATATATTTATATATATATATATATATATATATATATATATATATATATATATATATTACTACCTCTTCATACGCACACACTCAAAGAAAATACATTTTCTTTCTTTATTATTTTATCTCTCTTCTCCAGTCAAAAACGGAAATAATTTTTTTTCGTGCGTTTGGAAAAAAGCCATTAAAAGATGGAGAACGTTAAAGTATTAACACAGCTAATCAAAGCTCAGATGGATCAGCATCAGAAAACAGGAAAATTTAAAAGAACGTGATAAACAGCTCCAGTTACAAATTCAAGAGACGCAACAAACGTTGAAGGAGAGAATGCTACTTAAACAAAAGAGACAAGAAGTGCTATTCTTAAAAATATTCGATAGAACGGAACACAGGGACGACAGTTTTGCTTTTTTCCAAAGTACAATATGGGACGCTATAGAAACGTTCAACTACCAACCGGAGTTAGATGGGACGTTTGACGCTTTCTATCGGAAATATGAGTACTTATTCACCGTGGATTGTCAAGAGTGGAGCAACGCAAAAATGTCCGCCTACTTTTAAGGAAATTAGGGACCACAGAACATAAGTTTGTGGATTATATTCCCCCCAGGAAGACGAATAAATTGGAATTTTCTGAAGCGGTCAACTTTTATCCGAACTGATCAGCCTAATTCTACGCTCTTTCATAGAAGATGAAAGTGCGTGAACCTGCAAAAAAAGCGACGATGACGATTACCTAACCTTCGCGTCCGTGGTAAATAAACACTGCGATGATTTCCGTCTATCTAACTTATCGGCGGATGACTTCAAGTGTTTAATTTTTGCGCAGGGTCTAGTCTCATCCAAAAACGCTGAGATTAGACGACGTGTTCTCTCAAGATTTGAGAGCGAACAGGGCCTCACCCTCCAGAAGTTGGCCGAAGATTTTCAACGGGTAGTCTACGTAAGGAACAACTCGAGACACGTCGAGGAGTCAGGCGCAACATTCATTAGAAGGACGACCTTCAGACCGTAAAAAGACTCACACCGAAAAAGCAAAGCTTGAAGTAAGAAAACTCAGTACCACCCAGTCACAAGACCCGGATCTCCTACAAGCCCGTGCTATCGTTGCGGCGGGGAAAATTGGTCGAGTCAATGTTTTTACAAAGATAAGTACTGCAACGGATGTGGCAGGAAGAGCCACAAAGCGACCCAGTGCAGAAAGAACAATGCCTGACAGACTAGATTCGACTTGGATTCGGATAAGAACCGGCGCCAATATGTCAAAGTTAACATCGCAAATAAAACTATGCATCTACAATTTGATTCCGGATCAGACCTGTTATCATAAACCTTAAGATGTGGAAAAAGCTAAGGAAATCAACGATGCGGGAGACGAACATATCAGCTCGAGCTGTGAAAGGCGATAAAATGTAATTTGAGGAAGAGATAACCTTAAATGATGTTACTAAAAAAGTGAAAATGTATGTACATAGGACATCCGAAAACTTCTTTGGTACTGATTGGATGGAGCGATTTGAATTGCGGGACCAACCTAGGAATAAATTCTGTCATAGGGTGGAAGACTCGTCTACGGAAGCGCAACAACTGGAGGACGAGTTAAAGGAGGAATTTCCAAAGAAGTATTCTCATCAGGACTAGCAAAATGCACAAAAGCTATTACAAGATTCGACCTAAAAGAAAACACTCTGCCCGTTTTCAAGAAGAAACGAAGCGTCCCATTTGCAGCAACAGAGAAATCGAAAAAAAAAATGCCTGAACGAAATCTGCCAAAGGAGGCAAAATAACTGAAACTGCCAAGCTGAAAGCTAAAAAACCCGCGCCAAAAGAATTCTCCAAGCCAATGGTATATATCATCCAAGGACCAACATGTACCCACAAACGCCACCAGAACCAACTAAGAAGATGTCGATCAGTTGAAACCAGCGACAGTCCACCATTAGAAGATGAGCCGATAGACACTGCCTTCGAAACTTTTAATCTTGAACCTCCTCAACCAACACCTGAGCTACAGCGGTCGTTCCGTAAAAGAGGGGTTATCGAGCCATTGATGGTAAACCCTAAAAGGAAGAGGTGCTGACAGCTTTAACGAACAAAAAGCTTGGGAGGGGGGTTGGAGACGCCCCTTCATGGGATTAATGGACTATATCATGACGTCACTTACTTTGGTGACGTCACTTCCGGTATCGAGTACTAGTGCCCGGCAGTCTGATTGGCTCTCGGCCAAGCAGGTTGTGTTCAAACGCCCCAGTGTTGAGTAATGGTATTACTCAACTCACTTTGCCTGTATTTATGTGAATACATGTTTCTTTCGTATTACCATTTAACCTCATAACCTTGTTAAGTATTATGTTTATGCGATTTATAATGAATTGTAATGAAATTATTGTAGTTAGTTGTCAATCTAGTATAATAATGTTTATTTATATAAGCTCATAAAGCCAAATGTAATATACCGCTTATTGTGATAAGCTCAGGTAGTGAATGTTTTCTCTTATGTAGTTCGCCGAATAATGATGCCTATTAAGTAACATTTCCTGATTTTTTTTTACTGAGAAATATATCATAGTACCAAGGGTCTACATGAAAAATCATTAGGCTTTAATATAGTCTGATTTTTATTTGTGGATTGCATTTCTAATCTAATTTGGTTTTTAAGCTGTTTATTTTGTAGTAATGTTTGTAAGGAAATTATTTTATGTTTCTGTTAATATTTTGTTACGTGTTGTTATCGTTCAAATGCTGTTTTGTCTATGTTCGTACTAATTAGGTATTAGTAGTATTGTCTTACAGTGCTTCCGGCATTTTCTTTGTTCAGTAGGTTTTGCCTATGATTATAACGGCACTGCCTTTGCCTTTTTTACATAGTGGTCACCACTTATCAAGGCCCGGAAACCACTCAGGGATAAGGGTTATTGCAAGTACATTACTTTAGTGTGGAGATTTGATGAAGTGTTTACTTAAGGGGCGGTTCATTAGGAATTTGTTAACGTTGGACTTGAAGACATCCAAGTTGTAGTCAAGTGGGAAGCAGGCAGACGGAACAGAGTTCCACAGGCGTGCAGTTCTAAGAAAGAAGCTTTGTTCATGGAATCCACCTTTTGATTTAGGCACAGATATAGAGTGGGGGAAAATTGTCACAGTGGATTCAGCTAGACGGGTGTTTTTCGTGAAAGATTGGCGAGGGGGGACCAGAGATTGGAGTTCAGACGAGCACCTGCCATGGAAATAACGATAAAACAAGGATATGCTCGCAACGTCTCTTCTGTGAGAGAGAGGTTGCAGGGTAGAGAAAAGGGCATCCCCCACTAAGCCACGAAGTCTATTTTGTACTATGTCAAGGCATGATAGGCTGTTTTTACCAGCTCCTGCCCAGATATGTCAGCAGTATTCCATCCTTGGACGTACTTGCCTTCTTTGGTAAGGGTTTCTAATTAAAATTAATTTGCAGTATTTATGATCGTTTATGTTATTTGTGTGTGCTTTGGTAGTTTACTTAATGTTTATGTATTTGCGTTACAGGGTGTATTCAATAAAACTTTCGCTTAAATTTGTTTACAGGAGGCTATATCGTGACTGTTTGTTTTGTGCTATTGCCTATTACATATTATCCATATCCGCTGTGTTTCGTACCTCTGTTTTGTGGTGTCACTTGTGTTTGTAGATGTCGTGTGTGTATGTTGTTGTTGTTGTTATTATTATTATTATTATTATTATCATCATCATCATCATCATTATCATCATCTTGATTTATGCTTGTAATTTTGACACATTGTGAGTTTTTGTAAATCCTCTATTGCTTCGTGTTGGATTAGTTTTATCGGAATTTGTCTTCAAATATACTTCTTTAGATATGTGATTTCCTGAAGTCATCTATTAAATCGTGTTCGGTTTTAAATTGTTTCATAATTGTTCATTTTTTAACTGCTAATTGGATATAAGTTGTATCATTGCGTGTTCTCATTTAGTTTTTGTAATTTTTTATGAAATATCGCTTTTTGTGATTGCACATTTTTTTGAAATCTTATTAGGTATTCAAGTAATTTTCTTTTTGTTGGAGGCATTTTCCTTGTAGTTAGATTTAAAGTAGAGAGTATGTGTTTAAGTGTGTGTCCAACAAGAGAAACATTTATTTTTAAAAACGTATAAATATTTAGCAAAATGTAGTTCATTTATCATATTTTGAAATGTTGAAAAATAATTCGCGTATTTTATGCTTAAATTGTAGTTTTTATGCAACACGTGATTCAAAATACTTGGTATTTTAAGACATTGATTGAAAATGCAAGTTTTATTTTATGTATGCACGTTTTCTTTCTCACGGGTTTCTCGGTCAGTTATGCAATTGGTATTTAGGTTTATTACAGTGTAGAAAACACACTTTCGCTTGTAATAAAGGTAGATAAAAAATCCTGCCGAATTATCAACTAGATTTCTATTCACACTTACGAACAAGAGAAAAAACATTAGTATTGAACAAAGTGTAATATTATCCTTTACTTATAAAATAATAAGATACGCTTTAAGATAAATTACTGTTGCTACGGCTGAGAGGTACCTCTCAAAGTATTGCATTGTGGGGGCATATAAGATCTATATATACGTAAGGCGCTGTATATATATATATATATATATATATATATATGCCTTGTGTATATAGTGAAGCTTCTTTGTCGTCTAATGTTCATAAATCTTTGTGGATATATGTGGCATGGGTTACAGGACATTTACAATACGAATAGCACAAAAGGGGACGGAACACAGTTATGGGTGGTTATGCATCTTGCCAATAAAGAAATCGTACCTTTTTCCATCCGGATCTTGGTTGATGAAGTTGCCAAAAGCTAAAATACACATGTCTTCTAAAGACACGCATAAGAGTCTTCGGTTATATTTCAGGTAGGTTTTATTTCACGATATTTCTTTGTTGGAATGTTGTATGCTTGTCTGTTCTACTGCTGTTGTGTCCAGACTCAAAAGCTCTGTCGCTAGAGACAACTGTCCCACAGGTTCGGACTGTCTCTCCTGGACCTCCCCCCCTGGACTTCTGTTCCAGACATTTCTTGACTCTGTAACTAATCCGCATATATCAAAACAAAGAAATCCTATTACGTCATAACCTGACATGTGACTTCTACACACGTTTATCGATACCTGATTTAGTAACGTTGAAAAACTCCATGCTGAGTCTGCTGTTTGGAAACCTACATTCCTGTCAAGGCGAAATCCAGGATATATTTGTTCTATTCTTCTTCCTACATTCCATTTATTTAATAAGAAATATTTCATTGTGACACAAATAATTTTACATAGTCGATGTTCTAAATCGACTATCAACAAGACCATTCGATGTTGCCCTGGCATAACTTATCAAAAGCACACTATTGTTTTAACGCAATACACTTGAAAATCTAGCTGAGGATGTCCCCATCTTTTTTCTACAACCCTTTTGCCAAAGAAGATACGTTGCTAGTCTTTTTCCGTGCTGTCGTTACTAGTATGTAAGTTGTTTGAATGACATTCAATATTTTTTTTGTGTAAGAAGTTTGCAACAAGAACTCGTCTGTCTATTGCAACTCTCTCTTCTTTACATCAAAGCGCGGATTCCATGAACAAAGCTTCTTTCTTAGAACTGCACGCCAGTGGAACTCTGTTCCGTCTGCCTGCTTCCCTCCGGACTACAACTTGGATGTCTTCAAGTCTAATGTTAACAAATTCCTAATGAACCGCCCCCTTAAGTAAACACTTCATCAAATCTCAACACTAACGTAATGTACTTGCAATAACCCTTATCCCTGAGTGGCTTCCGGGCCTTGATAAGTGGTGATCACTGTGTAAAAAAAAAAAAAATCTATGCATAACATGAAACAGAATACGCTTTTTGGGTAGCGATGAACTAACTGCTCACTTTTTATCTTCATACTACGCAGCGCGTTTATGGATTTTTGGTAAATGCAATCTATAGCTTAATCTTAAAAGTACCGAGACCGAGAAAAGCATCAGTTATACGCGTCTGTTGGTTTGAAAAATATTCTTTTATTCTTTTCTTAATCAGGAAAATATAATACAAAAAAGCGTACATTAAGAAGATTGTCGAAACTAATAAACGTTCTGTAACAATTGATTGTTACATGAACAGATGCGTCCATTTTATTTACGAGGTTAGACATGATATTGCAGTTTCACGTGAGAGATAAAACGGACCGAATGAACGACGAATATACCATCTTACAGATTTTATATTAATTTCGCGTCTGACAGACCGACTAACGGAGAGGATTGTTTATAAAAATGTTTGGTCTTAGCTAAAACACGACATAGGTCAGTCGTGAGGCTGCATACGTCTGCCTGACAATGTAAGTATGGAACAATGGTGGGATCCTTCTATCGATCCAGTAGATATCTCACTGCTGATGCAATTCTCTATCTATATAAAAGATAAAAGGTACGTCCAAGGATGGAGTACTGTTGCCACATCTAGGCAGGGGCTGCTAGAAAGGACTTATCCTGCCTTGATAGAGTTCAAAATAGACTTCCTAGCCTCGTAGGGGATGTCCTTTTCTCTTCTCTGCAACCTCTATCTCACAGAAGAGATGTTGCGAGTTTGTCCCTGCTTTATCATTATTTTCATGGCAAGCGCTGGACTGCCAAACTTTCACAAGAAACACCCATCTAACAGCAAACACTATCACTGATTTCCCGCTGTGCCTAAACGTAAGCGTAGATTCTATGAACAAATCTTCTTTAGAATATTCTATAGAATATTCTTCCGGTCTCCTGCTTTCCAGCTGACTACAATATGGTTGTCTTCAAGTCTAATGTAAACAAGTTTTGGATGAGCCGTTACATATAAGTTAACTCATTTACCGAATTTCCATTACTGACGATTACTTTATTGCCAATTATCTACTGTACACTCTTTAACCCTTATCCTCGATTGGCCTCCCGACCTTGATAAGTGGTGATGCCTTTGTAAAAAAAAATTGTGAGACTGCATACGTCTACCTTACAATGTAAGGATGGAACAAACTCTTGTCCAGTTCTTACCTTCCTTCCCACGAGGTCAAACTTAGAAATATGAAGAATCCCGAATTTATGCTTTAAAAACGTTAGAAATTAAAAAAGCTATTTATTTGATCAAGTTAAAATTTTGCAGGTACTACATTTTATTAAAGAATATATCCAAAAAATCTGAAAAAAATCGGAAGTTGAAATCCCTTGAATCTTTTACTGTAGCTTGATATGTAAGAGAAAATGTTAAAATCAAATATGAACTGTGAGACTTCAGTGGCTACAACATGGACCAAGTAATGAGCTTTTGTTACATTCTCCATTTTCTTTATTCTTGATTTTATCTTAGATATCCCAAAATATAATTATTCTAATTAATCTGTGATGGATATTTTGACAGAGTTTAGTGGCAATTGGCTATTTGGACGCTAGATTCTGCCTAAAAAAGGGACAAAGTAACACACTCAACTAAAAATATAACCTCTTTTGCGAAGGTAGTAAAATTCTTTCATTAAATTGGTGTGCTTAGCGATTGCATAATATTTAACATTTGAGCAGGATAGACAAAATAAAATGCAATTTTAAATTTAGTTTATCGATTCTAAAACATATTCTCTTATAGAGATGGGCGTATCTAAGTTAAGATGCATCCATTCAATACATGTGTTTTGCATTAGAAATGCCATCACGAACGGAATTTCAAAGCCTCTAAGACATAGGACAAGGTAATCTGAAATGAAATTGAAAAAGAAACCAAATCAGTTGCAAAATATTCACACATGCACAATATAACAAATCTGTAACAAAAATAACGATGCATATATACAAACATAAAATCTACATAACACCCCCCCCGCCGGCGTTCGATATGATCTATTATATAAAGTTGTGTGCAAGTGTGTATATGCAGTAAAAGATAAATGAGTACGCAAGTAAATAGAGACTTTATGCACACAGTCACACTCACAAACACGTATATACAAATAAATATATTATACGTTTATTTATACAATCATTATTTGTTACGTATATGTACACAGGTTTCTGCAGTCCCTTTTTTCAGAGAGAGACTAAGTCATCAAGCTTAAAATCATTTTCAAGACAAAATTCAAGAATGTTCATTAATCTAATTTTTAAAGAGAAAGAGAATTACAACGAATTAATCGAAAGTTTAAGCGGGTGAGGAAATGTGAAAAAGAATATATATATATATATATATATATAAGTGAACGTATCTGCGTGTCTGTGTGTCTGTGTATATTTCCCTACGCAATAACTCTGTCAATTTTTAGTCTACAGACTCGAAATTTGATATACTGGGTACCGAGATTTGGAATAATCGACGTGATCAGTTTGCGACCAGAAATTTTGCTATTAAGGGGTCAAAGTTCAACAATTTGACCTTTGAAAACTCTACCAAACTCCTCCGACAATTTTGGGTCTAAACACTTGAAATTTTAGATATAGGTTCTTTGGATATGGTTCTAACTTAATAACTTGATTTGAGCCCAAAACAATAAATGTTAAGGGGTCATAATAGGGGTCAAAGTTAAAAAAAATTGACCGTTTTTTTTGCTCAGCATACACCTCCAAACACCCGGGCAACACCGGGCACCCATGCTAATATATATATAATATTGGAATTTTTTTTTAAGTTTAAAAACCATATAAAATATTATTAGTCTTTAGTTGGAAAATTATTTTGTCATTAAGTCATTGTTATGGGGTTGAATGGTAATAAACGAAAGGAACACAGGATTTTTAGGAAACGAACATGTATTCACCTAGATTACAGACAAAGCGAGTTGAGCAGTACCATTCCTCAACGGTGGGGCGTGTGCCCCCGACCTGCTTGGTCGCGTGTAAATCTCTGACTCCTGTGACTCCCGGCACCGCTACTCGATGCGGGAAGTGATGTTACTAGAGGAAATGACGTCATGAGATACTCCATTAATCCCATGGAGAGGCGTCTCCAGCAGTCATTTAATTTCTTGCAATCGCTGAATCAACTTGCTTTTTCGAACACGCAACAGTCCAAAATTTTAAAAGATCATCGGTTGTCTACCATGAAACACTGTTTCGATGATTTAAAAACGAAACGTTATATTCATTCATTGCTCTACAGTAGCGTTTATCACTTTTTATTACCTGTTGTAATTTTTCTCATTCACAGGGCTGTTTATGTGGAATTACTGGTTTAATTGATGTGTTTAACATTTTATTTGAATCTATTATTCTTTTAAATTAAAATAGACATAATTAGTGAAAATATTCTAATAATCAATCTTTTAAATTATTTTTATATTTTCTATATTATTGTTTTTCATTCTTAAAATTCAAAGTTCTGTCTTCGGTTAATAAAACAGAGGTTTTCCAAGACAAAGGCAACGTTTTATTTTTTCCCAATTTAGTGTCACTCGCTTTTTGCAACACGAAAATCCAACTTTATGTCTAAGGGTAACCTTGCGAAAAGGCAAGTAAATTAATTACGTAATTATTTTTCATTTCAAATGTTATCACGTTTTATTCACAAGATTTTTCACGTTGATGTTTCTATATGTTTTAATCAAATCTATTTTTTTCTAAAAAGTGACTTAATTCATATGAGTCATCTCAAATTAAACGTTGATATAAAACATATCATCATCGATAAATATAAAATAGATACAGCAAATGTCAGGAGTAAAAAAAATGCCCAGCATGATAAAATAGTGGAAAACGTTGTTTTATTTGGGTTGTATAAAGAGATTTTGGAGCCAAATTATGAGAAAGTATTAAAAATTAAAAACGGACTTGGACACTATGTGACCCTTAAATGATTGAAGATAGAAGTAAATATCGTATATATATATAGGGTGATGTCTAACAGAAATCAGTGATGTTCTTGCAGAATAAATTGCTGGTGTTTTAAAAGAATTCATCATTGAGTCAACAAATAAAATTATGCTAGTGTACAGCAATAATACAAATACACGTTGCGAGGCTCGACTTGTAATAGTTGTTTAACAAAATAAAAACAAAATTACATACCATTGGTAGCTCTCTACAATTCAATTTAGAACTATTTTTTTTAGACGGAACTATAAAACTCCTACACTTTTCACTGGTCTCCTATGTAAATAAAGTGGTAATGACTATAATCATTTATCAAAGTAGTATTTAAACCAGTTGTTTTTTTTTCTTTGGACGTTTGTTTTACTACCGAGAGAATAAGCGAACTAACCTTTGACTAGAAACTTCTATTCGAATATACAATAGGCATTTCCAGAGGAAAAGTAGTGCCTAAATTTTTTGCCTAAAAATTGAACCTATATATCAGGATAGAGGGTTAACTTTCACCGTCAGATGTGTTTATGGAAATGAGGTACTTATTCGCAACAAATTTCTGTTAAACCTCACAGCCTCATAAGATTTATAATTGAAGTATATGCAGTTAATTTCTTTTAAAAAGATATGTTCAATAACTAGCAACTGTATAACTGTATCAGTCGTCTTCATTATTTGTCAGACTGTTATCTTGATATTTATAGTTGTTTTTGTTTCGCCACCTTTCAACAGTCTAAAAAAAAAAATGAATACACACAATATGAAGCCTCATCTTAATGGATGCCAAAAACATTAAAATGATATATAATGATCAATCGTATCAATAAACACTTAACGTTCACTACGTTAGCTTATAAAATTTACACAATAATGCCTTCGCCTCACTGGCTGAATATGTGTTGTACACGATGGTAAAATCAGATCAACTGCAGTGGGAAAAGCAGCAATAAAATGGCCCTTAACTAAGTCAACTTTTTGTTATATAAAATCGATTAAATTGGTTATGTTGATTTATCAAATCATTTAAAATTTCTGTTCGAATAATATCAGGTGCATTATATTCGATAGGATTACATTTTGAACTAAATAAAATAACTTTGTGTTCTTGAAGGCGTTGGTCCCCAACCAAGAAATCATTTAAAAGTAATAAAAAAACAATCAACTTTCAAGCCAATCATTTGTTTGAGTTAAAGTGGAGTTTGTGAATCGACATTTACAGAAGCATTTTCTGAATATGAAACTTTTGAGTCATTGATGAATGGAACAAAGTTCAAGTCATCTGATTTGCCCTCATATACTCAATTTGTTTAAAGGATAAATGCATTAACAACAAAATATTTCCAATCAGTTTATGGGCTTCGAGCACAACACAAGTGTTTAATATAAACTGGGCCTTCTCTTTTTTCATTTTACATCGAGGAGTTTAATGCAGTATATTAATTATTTAAAACAATTGGTTTTATAATGCATTACTGTATATAGTTTACATTTTCAAATATCATAATTAGTAGAAACTAAGTGTTCTATTTGATTTTCATTTTCTAATCTCTCCCATGTTTTTTTTTATAGATAATGAGATTAAAATTGGTTAATGAGGAAAAAAGCTGAACGTTAGAGATTTCGATTATCTGGTTTTAATTTATTTTATTTTAATGAAACAAAATAACGACCTTTTTAGTTTATATATTGAAATTGACAATATTTCCAACCTATTTATAGGTTAAATTTGTCAACAATTTTTTTCAGTTCTTATATATAGGCGATATTTGATGCCATTTCCTTAAATAACGGTGTAAGTACGTGATCAATTGTTGCAGTGATTAATTATTACACCAAAACACAACTTTGTCACAGTGAAGTAATTTGATTAAAAAAAGGAAAATCCAACAAAGATCCATACATATCGAAAGATTTGTTTACTCTAAGTTAATTTTCTCGAATACTTTTGGAATTCCCACCCTTCTTCTATTTATTTGACCGTAGCAATATGCAAAAATTAAAATGTAGATAAACAAATACATTGCTAGAAACTCACCGTAAAGGTCTCTCACTACAAATGTTGCTTCTATCACAGTAGCTTATTACGCTTCAGTGGCAATATGACTTGTTTAAATAGAACAGAAGGAAAAACAATTATTAAAATTGACTTTTTTCCGGGCAGCCATCTTTGTGCTGATTGCGTTTTTCAGCTTATTGTTCTTTTTTTCCCAAGCGAAAAAAGAAAGCAATTACATAATCTATAACCTGAAGTGAGAAATACGATTAAGAATAGGGAATTACTTTTATTTGTATAAACAATACATTTTTTTAAACTATTGATTCTCATATAAGCATTTAAAGAATCCACAAAATGAGAATGAGTAAGATGCGTCCATCTAATCTGTACGCGTTGTTTTATGAACACTTTTAAGCATATCGAAAAAATGCGTCCATTATAGCTGCGTGTTTATCAACGAACATGCTATTACATACGAAAGTGTAAAAAAAAACCCAAATAAATGGTATTTGGAAATTAAGCGCGAGGAACCTAGCGATGGACCTAACTTTTAATTTTTCTGTTACTGTTGTTCTTGTATCCATTCTTTTGCCCACAGTTGTGTCGTGGATGGAGGCTTTGAGTCTTTACGGTTCTAGAAAAGCATTGTTTGAAGATAGCGATTTCAATCGTAATCAAGCAGGTCAGAGGATTAGTTGACCAAAACGTGATGAGACAACAACTATGGAAAGTAGTAATTACTTGGGGGGGCGAGGGTATAGTTTAGAGACTCAGCATTCCTATCCCGTCGCGGTTAATCAACTGAAGAAGGTCATAGGATGACGTGATATGAGTATAAAACTTTGCAAAAGGACATCGCTCAAGACAAGACCTGAAGCCAATATATGTAAAGAGCTAAAATATTATTTCAAAGGCAAAAACTAGCCAATGATATATGTTAGATAACTTCGACCCTGAAAACAACAAGTATTCCAATTTGTCAGAAACATCGTTCATTGAGCTAGATGTCAAAAATAAGTGAAACGAGAGATACTGATCCAGAAAACAGCAATTATTCTTCCTTATCAAATGTACCACATAAACTTGTACACTATTTTAGACACAGAATATTGTAATGTGGATATAATATGAATATCTGCTTTACTATCTATATATTGAAAATTACGGCACGACAAAGGCACGACAACGCACGAGCGTATTCTCTATTCATGTGATTTAGGTAAATCATTAAAACAACTTGTGGACGCCGAATAAACAGCCACGACCATTGGTTGCAGCTCATTTCTATGTAATAGCACGTACACAATAAAATGGGTTTGGTCACAATATTTAGCCACAAGAATTATATGATATCGAGAGGTTATTTTGGGGGGAAAACCGCAAAAATATATGTCAAAAATAAACTCTCGATTTATTTGAAGCCTAATAAAATTATTTGCATGCCGAGATTGGTTGACCATAGTATAGACAGTAAAACCTATATTGACATAAATTAAATAAATGTGTAAATCCGGCTTAAATGATATTTGTACATTAAGGGATGAAAGAAACGGATGGAATTCTAAACTCTAGCAGTCATGAAAGAAGTACATATTAGAGTATGAGGATTTTCTTGTAGATGGTGACGTCAACAGTGAAAGGTAGGAATTTTGCTACTTGCCTAATATGTATGTCGAAAGGGCACAAATGCTACGAGTTCATCAGAGCAGATTCTATTTGAATACATGTTAAACAGGCACCGCGATGTAACGTTACAGCGATAGAGCAGAGGTTGTAGCTTGACCAATAGTACACCTAGGACCTATTTGATTTGACACTCTGTTGTGAACCCTGCTTAAGAGTTAGAGACTAGTGTTATATGCACCAAGATAAGATGTGGCATCAATATGTCCATGTGTAGGGAATTGTAGCTTTGTAAATATATAGGATACTCTCTGGTGCAAGTAATTTTCTAACAAAAATCAACATTATTCTCAATATTCTCGATGCATTTGCTCCAATCCATGTTGCTTATAAATGTTAAACCAAGAAGTTTGACGGATGGGCTCTGAGGTAGAGTGTTATTTGTCAGGGTAATTGGTGAGTGAGCAGATTTTGTTGCAGTTATTAAAGAAAACAAGCTTCGTCTTAAATAGGTATAGATACAGAGTGGAATAATAAAACTATCGCCATAGAAAAGACGATATGATTCCATTTCCGTTTGATAAAAACCGGTTTTCATCTACTAGTTGGCCAGTTGACACAATGTTTAACGAGCGAGCTCCGAGATGCGCTGCTGTACAACTCACGCTCTCTACCGATCCAAATTATGACAAAAGGGCCATTGCCAGCACCCGCAAATGCAAACCCGGACGGTTCAACGCTTGAAGGCACAGCCCAACGACATTTCCTGCCACGGTTATAGTCTTTGGTGTGGTTTCAAGTGAGGACCGAACTTGCCACCTCACATCTTGACAAGTCGGCTTGAAAGCCAACACAAAAGTGTACCTGAACGTGCTGAAGAGTGTGAATATCTCCTGGTGCAAACAGGTGGTTGGTATAGCAGCAGGGCGCCTACCCACAAGTCGAAAGAGACGCATGCTTGGCTTCAGAGAGAGTGCTACGAATTTGTACCCTTCTCTTACTGCTCAGCTCTTCGCCCGACTTGAATCTGTTGGATTACTTCGTTTGTTCATACGTCGAAGAATCACCAACATGATCTCCCATAACACCAAAGCTAGCCTGATCGCCGCCATCCGCTGTGTATGCATCGAGCTCCCATTGGTGCTTTTGAAAAAGGCATGCTTCCAGTTCCGGACCCGTATCGAGGCAGTGATTGAGGTTAAAGGCGACTACATTGAATAGATGTAAGCTCTGTTACATAATCAAGTTTCCTGAATTGATTTTTCAATTAACGTTTTATAGTAAAGCTGTAGTGTTATTTTTTTAAGACGAAGATTTATCGTTCCACACTGTAAGGTTTTTGTAATCCCCTTTATTTCAGTTGCTCCAAAGAATGAAACATGGCACTTTCTATTACATTTCTGAGTTTTGGAGATGAAGATTGGTTATGCGTATTATTTGAGGCCTGGATGTAATTGATACAGTACATGGTAAATTAAGTTTTAATAAGTTAAACTCTTATAGAGGTTGAAGGTTCAATTCTCAGTGCGGGCAACACAAATAATTCAGTTGCAAATCAATTAAGGTTTCTATTCAGTCATGACTGATAGCCCATGCTTCTATCGTGGATTAAATAAAGGATTTCGTTGGAAATTCCTGATGAATTTCCGAGTTCGACAGAAAGATTCCCAAGTTCGACAAGATACTCCTAAAGAAGGTTGAAGCTTACATCGACAATAACGTTGTGAAAATAACAATCAAGAGGGTAGCAGTAAACTGAACTATCAGAATAATACAAATAATCAATCCTTGTTTTCAAAATTATGAACCATAAATCATTTACATTTCTCAGCAACTTTTGTTAATTTGATTTTCAACGTTTGTATATAATATTTTCAAACTAAATGCAGAATATTTTCTGTGAATAAAAGCCTTGAATTCTTTCGGAATACGATGTAATGTGAAACAGACAAACTGGCAGTTCAAATTCGATTTTTTAAAATTTTTATCCATAAAGTAGAATCGTCCAACACTTTTTTTAGAAGTTATGTAAGGAATTGATGACACCTGTCTTAAAGAATTAGCCGGTAGCATCGTTTTTGTTGTTACTGTTTTTATATAATGACAAGCGGATGGTCACAAGGTCGTAGCCTGGAGAAAGGAAGAAACATAGAGAGACGCAGTAAAGATGAAATCAAATAAAATGAGACATACACATCAATTGTTTATCTGTTATCAACCACTTGATAACTTATTTTAAAAATTGTTAAGTAGTAAATGAATTCGAGACTTGGAAACTTCAATACGAGTGATTTCCAAACAGTTTACACGAGGAAGAACAACACACACACACACACACACACACACACACACACACACACACACACACACACACACACACACACACATATATATATATATATATAGTATGGTGGCTATCTACTCGGTTCCGAGTATGACCGCATTTCAGAGATTTTTCAGGTTTTTTAATCTTGTTCTTCTAATCATACTTTCAGTGGACGACATGTTTCACCTTTGTATAGTTTTCCACATTTATATGAGATTTCGTATACACAGTTCTTAGTCATGATTATATCCGTAGGGGTTTGACTCTCACAAGCAGTTTCTGGAGAGTTTAATCACTTCTGAATACTGTCCTGATTCCTGATGTCATATGGATTACATATTCATTGAAGTTTTACAGACAAGCCCTTCATATACGGTATACAAATAGTAGTGAGTTTCTGAGTTGTGTCCTTTTGTGTCTGGTACAGATTTCGTGGAGCTGATGTCATGCTCTCTGGCTAGTTGTTTCGGTGGAGGGGATCTCTTCAACTGTCACTCTCCTTTTGATATATTAATCTTTTGTTGATTTTGCACGGTTTGTAGGCAACGTATGATTCCTTTCTTTGCATTATATGGATGGTGGGAGTTGAAGTTTAGGTAATGACCAGACACAAAAGGACACCACTCAGAAACTCACCACAGATTGTGTACCATATATGAAGGGATTCTTTGAAAGATTTCAACCTATATGTAACACATATTACAGTTCACTGGAAAATAATGGGATCCTTCTACCACCCCAGTAGATATCTCACTTCTGATTCAATTCTCTACCTATATAAAAGCCAGGTACGTCTAATGATGTACCAAATTAGACAAAATTTGTTCAATTTTAGACCAAGCCTCTCTCAACATGGGATAGTAAATTGCAGAAAAAACATGAATGTTGCTTCAATGCTCTGAAAGAAGATGTTATGAATTAATTATGGTCATATGATTCTGTAACGTGACTGTTATGCTTGAACCGTGTTCGTTACAGTTCAAATCTCTCTGCGACCCCCACGCCGTCCTGCATGGTTGAAAAAGGAACGAACAAAGATAAATAAAGCCGACTCGGCTGTTCTTTCCTTTTTTATTTTCAATAAAAGTCGTTTATTGCCGTTTTCCTTTCCCCCGTCTCGATATCAACTTTAAGATCCACGCTGCCACTGCGGGGCCACATGTCCATCTTCCCTGATTCGCGTTTTTCGTCTGCTCCACTACATGCCACTCATTGACAGCCATTTCTTGTCTTAGACTTTACACGCCCTTTTTTTTAAACCGCAGTTTTTTTTCTCTCAACCACGTGGCGTCCTTTTCGTCTTTTTTTCTCGAGCACACTTCCTAATTGGCACATGTGTGCTTTCCCGGCTACTGCTGCTAATATCTTCGCATGCCAGCTACCTTACAGCTGCTGCTGATATTTTTCCACGCGTTTATACGCGTTGTGTTACAATTAAAGCAATAACAATATGCATACAATAAATTATAATCGTTTAAAATGACCCCTCTACAAACCAGTAAAAGCCTTTGAACTGACCTGATACATATTGTCGATCACTTACGCATATCTAGAAAAGTCTTTTATCGTTCTGTTACCATGCAAAATTCCTATTTTATATGGTATGTTCCTTGCTGAACGTACAAATATAGTAGTGGTACCTTAAAATCTATCCATGCATCTTGATGAGTTATTAGTTACAAATAAATACCCTGAATGCTTGACTTGACAAAAAGTCACAAATCAATAATATAAAATCCTTTATTTATTTGGTTACTAATCTCCGAGTTAAAAACCATATTAAATAATAATCTTTGTATGTAGTCCTGTTACATTTAAGGTTGGCATGGCAATTCGATTTTAAAACGTGAAAATGTTTTGTCGGTCGCGGTTATTGCTCAGTCGCTCAATGTGTTGCCGTTAAACTTGAAATTGTATTTCATTTGATCGGCCACAATTACATTTGAAATAGAAATAAACAATGCTTAATTCAGTGATAACATTGGTAGTTCGAGAAATTAATTTTCGTCGAGTTATATCGATTTCGTTAATACGGACTTTAGGGGCTTTTTTTCGTAATGTTCCTGTAAAAATTATTTTATATTTTTTGATTGTTACAAATTACGATGCTTTATTTACATGAAAAAAGAAGCAAAAATACATTCTTGCGTTTTTTATTTACTACTGAAAATTATAATTTTAGTAAAGGTATTTTTGGTTTAAAAAAATAATGCAGTTACACTAAGATTTAAATAAAAATAATGAGTTCGTTATAGTCTGGGATCATTATTTGATAAATACTGAAAATTCCGTTAAAATATGTTAATTTCCTGATTTTTCGTGAATTTTTAAGTAAAGGGAGTGGTCAAACTATTTATACATTTTGAGCCTCGGCATTCATTTTGCACGTACCTAGTCTACTCCAACGAACAACCGGCGAAAATTGTCATAGATATTTTTGCGCGTATGTAAAATTCCGGACGTATCTATAATATATAAATGCCAGAAGAAATATACATAGCAAATAAATTTCAAGAAGAAAAATATATAATAAATAAATTCCGGATGGAATTATTTGTATTATTTTTATGGTTATTGTTTGCCGTTGGTGTCAGTTGTGTAAATCTTGAAAAAAAAGAAATGAAAATGATGAAGAACAAAGATGGATGTGCGTGACTGAGGCTGATATTCATTTTCTACTTTTTTCTGTTTGATGCAGAGAAGTGAAAAGTGTCAGCTTCCCTTGTTGTTAAGTTCCATTGTTGCGTTTTCACGGCAGAAGAAATTTGAATTTCAAACCTCAAGGTTGCTATCGTTAATTTGAAAAATCACGAAGACTTTGAATATAATTTCAGTAGGCAAATAAAGGATGGATACATTTTAGTGGGAAATTCTTAACAAAATACAGGAAGTAAATATCTTCCTTGGAGCAAAACGTTCCATTTAACGAATGGAGATTTCCATTTTAGTACAGTTTTCCATTGAATTATAAAAACAATAGAAAATTAAAACATTTCGTTGACCGAAATTATCAATTTGATATCTTGAGAAAAGATTTTAATTCACGCTGTTTTAAGTTATAAAAAAAAACGACTAACACAGATCCAGTAATAGACTATTCCGGGTGTGCATATTAATTACTTGTATTACTCAGATTTTTATTATTATTCATTTAGAATATTTGGTTCGTCGGATTTTCATGCCAGTCGAGGACACGACCTTTGCATTAAACACGGAAAGAAAGACTGTTTCCTTTTTTGAAAACGAGTAGTGATCCTGTTGTGTTATAAGAGGGTGCACACCCCGAGGAGGAGTTCATATATTGATAATCGCCTAAGATATCCCTTATAGGAGAAGCAGATTACACCTTATCCTTTTCCGCTCCCCTTTTCAATTCTCAAATCAATAAAAAAATCAGTGAATGATGCTCCATCAATAAACAATCAGTTGATGATACTCCATCAATAACCAATAAGTCAATGATACTGCACTAATAAACAATCAGTCGATGATACTCAACCAATAAAAATCAGTCGATAATAGTCCACTAATAAACAATCAGTCGATGATACTCCACTAATAAACAATCAGTCAATGATACTGCACCAATAAACAATCAGTCGATGATACTCCAACAATAAACAATCAGTTGATGATACTCCCCCAATAAACAATCAGTTGATGATACTCCACCAATAAACAATCAGTCAATGATACTGAAAAAAACAAGCCATCAGTCGATGATACTCCAATAATAAACAATCAGTCGATGATACTCCACCAATAAACAATCAGTCGATAATAGTCCACCAATAAACAATCAGTCGATGATACTCCACCAATAAACAATCAGTTGATGATACTCCACCAATAAACAATCAGTTGATGATACTCCACCAATAAACAATCAGTTGATGATACTCCCCAATAAACAATCAGTTGATGATACTCCACCAATAAACAATCAGTCAATGATACTCCACCAATAAACAATCAGTTGATGATACTCCATCAATAAACAATCAGTACATGAAACTGAAAACATAAGCAATCAGTCGATGATACTCCACTAATAAACAATCAGTCAATGATACTCCACCAATAAACAATCAGTCGATAATAGTCCACCAATAAACAATCAGTCGATGATACTCCACTAATAAACAATCAGTCAATGATACTCCAACAATAAAAATCAGTCGATAATAGTCCACCAATAAACAATCAGTCGATGATACTCCACTAATAAACAATCAATCGATGATACTCCACCAATAAAAAATCAGTCGATGATACTCCAACAATAAACAATCAGTTGATGATACTCCCCCAATAAACAATCAGTTGATGATACTCCACCAATAAACAATCAGTCAATGATACTGAAAAAAACAAGCCATCAGTCGATGATACTCCAATAATAAACAATCAGTCGATGATACTCCACGAATAAACAATCAGTCGATAATAGTCCACCAATAAACAATCAGTCGATGATACTCCACCAATAAACAATCAGTTGATGATACTCCACCAATAAACAATCAGTTGATGATACTCCACCAATAAACAATCAGTTGATGATACTCCCCAATAAACAATCAGTTGATGATACTCCACCAATAAACAATCAGTCAATGATACTCCACCAATAAACAATCAGTTGATGATACTCCATCAATAAACAATCAGTCAATGATACTGAAAACATAAGCAATCAGTCGATGATACTCCACTAATAAACAATCAGTCAATGATACTCCACCAATAAACAATCAGTCGATAATAGTCCTCCAATGAACAATCAGTCGATGATACTCCACCAATAAACAATCACTTGATGATACTCCACCAATAAACAATCAGTTGATGATACTCCAACAATAAACAATCAGTTGATGATACTCCCCCAATAAACAATCAGTTGATGATACTCCACCAATGAACAATCAGTCAATGATACTCCACCAATAAACAATCAGTTGATGATACTCCACCAATAAACAATCAGTCGATGATACTCCACCAATAAACAATCAGTTGATGATACTCTACCAATAAACAATCAGTTGATGATACTCCTATGAATAATCAGTCAATGATACTGCATAAATAAACAATCAGTCGATGATACTCCACCAATAAAAAATCAGTCAATGATACTCCACCAATAAAAAATCAGTCGATGATACTCCACCAATAAACAATCAGTTGATGATACTCCACCAATAAACAATCAGTCGATGATACTCCACTAAAAAACAATCAGTCAATGATACTCCACCAAAAAACAATCAGTCGATAATAGTCCACCAATTGACAATCAGTCGATGATACTCCACCAATAAACAATCAGTTGATGATACTCCACCAATAAACAATCAGTTGATGATACTCCAACAATAAACAATCAGTTGATGATCATCATCATCATCATCATAGGCCCTTAACGTCGAGGACGACGATTGGCAAGGCGCTTCAGTCTTCTACAGTTCAGGAAGTCTGTGTATTGCTGGCAGGATCTTTTGGCACCAGATCTTATAGTAGCTTGCTCCATAGTAGTTGCCTGAAACGTCAAGCGCCGGGGCAGGGAAGTAGTGGATGAGTGCATGCCCAGAACAGAACATCCACCTCTGGACCCAACATTGCGGACCCCAGCGGAGCACAGGAGTGCGACAGCTGGAGCAGTGGTAGGTTGCCCCGCATTACCCGCTAACTGGGTGTTGATCCCTGACCGTTGATCGTTCTTGATTCATCCGCTCAGTGATCCGCCATGGGAGACCGGTGGTTGAAAAAATATATCAGCTGCGCTCATACCATGACTGCCAACTCCTGCTGCCGAGATGACATTTTGATACTCCCCCAATAAACAATCAGTTGATGATACTCCACCAATAAACAATCAGTCAATGATACTCCACCAATAAATAATCAGTTGATGAGACTCCACTAATAAACAATCACTCGATGATACTCCACAATAAACAATCAGTTGATGATACTCCACCAATAAACAATCAGTTGATGATACTCCTATGAATAATCAGTCAATAATACTGCATAAATAAACAATAAGTCGATGATACTCCACCAATAAACAATCAGTCGATGATACTCCACCAATAAACAATCAGTTGATGATACTCACCCAATAAACAATCAGTTGATGATACTCCACCAATAAACAATCAGTTGATGATACTCCACCAATAAACAATCAGTTGATTATACTCCACCAATAAACAATCAGTCAATGATACTGAAAAAATAAGCAATCAGTCGATGATACTCAACTAATAAACAATCAGTCGATGATACTCCACCAAAAACAATCAGTCGATAATAGTCCACCAATGAACAATCAGTCGATGATACTCCACGAATAAACAATCAGTTGATGATACTCCACCAATAAACAATCAGTTGATGATACTCCACCAATAAACAATCAGTTGATGATACTCCCCCAATAAACAATCAGTTGATGATACTCCACCAATAAACAATCAGTTGATGATATTCCACCAATAAACAATCAGTCCATGATACTCCACCAATAAAGAATCAGTTGATGATACTCCCCCAATAAACAATCAGTCGATGATACTCCACGAATAAACAATCAGTTGATGATACTCCACCAATAAACAATCAGTTGATGATACTCCACCAATAAACAATCAGTTGATGATACTTCACCAATAAACAATCAGTTGATGATACTCCACCAATAAACAATCAGTTGATGATACTCCCCCAATAAACAATCAGTTGATGATACTCCAGCAATAAACAATCAGTCAATGATACTCCACCAATAAACAATCAGTTGATTGCACTCCATCAATAAACACTCAGTTGATGATACTCCACCAATAAACAATCAGTCAATGATACTCCACTATAAACAATCAGTTGATGATACTCCACCAATAAACAATCAGTCGATGATACTCCACCAATAAACAATCAGTCGATAATAGTCCACCAATGAACAATCAGTCGATGATACTCCACCAATAAACAATCAGTTGATGATACTCCACCAATAAACAGTCAGTTGATGATACTCCAACAATAAAAAATCAGTTGATGATACTCCCCCAATAAACAATCAGTTGATGATACTCGACCAATAAACAATCAGTCAATGATACTCCACCAATACACAATCAGTTGATGATACTCCACCAATAAACAATCAGTTGATGATACTCCACCAATAAACAATCAGATGATGATACTCCCCAATAAACAATCAGTTGATGATACTACCCCAATAAACAATCAGTTGATGATACTCTACCAATAAACAATCAGTCAATGATACTCCACCAATAAACAATCAGTTGATGATACTCCTCCAATAAACAATCAGTCGATGATACTCCACGAATAACCAATCAGTTGATGATACTCCCCCAATAAACAATCAGTTGATGATACTCCACCAATAAACAATCAGTTGATGATACTCCACCAATAAACAATCAGTTGATGATACTGCCCCAAAAAATAATCAGTGGATGATACTCCACCAATAAACAATCAGTCAATGATACTCCATCAATAAAGAATCAGTTGATGATACTCCATCAATAAACAATCAGTAAATGATACTGAAAAAATAAGCAATCAGTCGATGATACTCCACTAGTAAACAATCAGTCAATGATACTCCACCAAAAAACAATCCGTCGATAATAGTCCACCAATGAACAATCAGTCGATGGTACTCCACCAATAAACAATCAGTTGATGATACTCCAACAATAAACAATCAGTTGATGATACTCGACCAATAAACAATCAGTCAATGATACTCCACCAATAAACAATCAGTTGATGATACTCCACCAATAAACAATCAGTCGATGATACTCAACTAATAAACAATCAGTTGATGATACTCCACCAATAAACAATCAGTTGATGATACTCCTATGAATAATCAGTCAATGATACGGCATAAATAAACAATCAGTCGATGATATTCCACCAATAAAAAATCAGTCAATGATACTCCACCAATAAAAAATCAGTCGATGATACTCCACCAATAAACAATCAGTTGATGATACTCCACCAATAAAAAATCAGTCGATGATACTCCACCAAATAACAATCAGTCAATGATACTCCACCAAAAAACAATCAGTCGATAATAGTCCACCAATAAACAATAAGTCGATGATACTCAACCAATAAACAATCAGTTGATGATACTCCACCAATAAACAATCAGTTGATGATACTCCAACAATAAACAATCAGTTGATGATACTCCCCCAATACACAATCAGTTGATGATACTCCACCAATAAACAATCAGTCAATGATACTCCACCAATAAACAATCAGTTGATGAAACTCCACCAATAAACAATCAGTCGATGATACTCCATCAATAAACAATCAATTGATGATACTCCACCAATAAACAATCAGTTGATGATACTCCTATGAATAATCAGTCAATGATACTGCATAAATAAACAATCAGTCGATGATACTCCACCAATAAACAATCAGTCGATTATACTCCACCAATAAACAATCAGTTGATGATACTCGCCCAATAAACAATCAGTTTATGATACTCCACCAATAAAAAATCAGTTGATAATACTCCACCAATAAACAATCAGTTGATGATACTCCACCAATAAACAATCAGTCAATGATACTGAAAAAATAAGCAATCAGTCAATGATACTCCAATAATAAACAATCAGTTGATGATACTCCCCCCATAAACAATCAGTCGATAATAGTCCACCAATAAACAATCAGTCGATTATACTCCACCAATAAACAATCAGTTGATGATACTCCACCAATAAACAATCAGTTGATGATACTCCACCAATAAACAATCAGATGTTGATACTCCCCCAATAAACAATCAGCTGATGATACTCCCCCAATAAACAATCAGTTGATGATACTCCACCAATAAACAATCAGTCAATGATACTCCACCAATAAACAATCAGTTGATGATACTCCCCCAATAAACAATCAGTCGATGATACTCCACGAATAAACAATCAGTTGATGATACTCCCCCAATAAACAATCAGTTGATGATACTCCACCAATAAACAATCAGTTGATTATACTCCACCAATAAACAATCAGTTGATGATACTCCCCCAATAAATAATCAGTTGATGATACTCCACCAATAAACAATCAGTCAATGATACTCCACCAAAAAGAATCAGTTGATGATACTCCATCAATAAACAATCAGTAAATGATACTGAAAAAATAAGCAATCAGTCGATGATACTCCACTAATAAACAATCAGTCAATGATACTCCACCAAAAAACAATCAGTCGATAATAGTCCACCAATGAACAATCAGTCGATGATACTCCACCAATAAACAATCAGTTGATGATACTCCACCAATAAACAATCAGTTGATGATACTCCAACAATAAACAATCAGTTGATGATACTCCCCCAATAAACAATCAGTTTATGATACTCAACCAATAAACAATCAGTCAATGATACTCCACCAATAAACAATCAGTCGATGATACTCCACCAATAAACAATCAGTCGATGATACTCCACCAATAAACAATCAGTTGATGATACTCCACCAATAAACAATCAGTTGATGATACTCCTATGAATAATCAGTCAATGATACTGCATAAATAAACAATCAGTTGATGATACTCCACCAATAAAAAATCAGTCGATGATACTCCACCAATAAACAATCAGTTGATGATACTCCACCAAAAACAATCAGTCAATGATACTCCACCAAAACACAATCAGTCGATAATAGTCAACCAATGAACAATCAGTCGATGATACTCCACCAATAAACAATCAGTTGATGATACTCCACCAATAAACAATCAGTTGATGATACTCCAACAATAAACAATCAGTTGATGATACTCCACCAATAAACCATCAGTTGATGATACTCCACCAATAAACAATCAGTCAATGATACTGAAAAAATAAGCAATCAGTCGATGATACTCCACTAACAAACAATCAGTCGATGATACTCCACCAATAAACAATCAGTCGAAATTAGTCCACCAATAAACAATCAGTCGATGATACTCCACCAATAAACAATCAGTTGATGATACTCAACCAATAAACCATCAGTCAATGATACTGAAAACATAAGCAATCAGTCGATGATACTCCACTAATAAACAATCAGTCGATGATACTCCACCAAAAAACAATCAGTCGATAATAGTCCACCAATGAACAATCGGTCGATGATACTCAACGAATAAACAATCAGTTGATGATACTCCACCAATAAACAATCAGTTGATGATACTCAACCAATAAACAATCAGTTGATGATACTCTCCCAATAAACAATCAGTTGATGATACTCCACCAATAAAAAATCAGTTGATGATACTCCACCAATAAACAATCAGTCAATGATACTCCACCAATAAACAATCAGTTGATGATACTCCCCCAATAAACAATCAGTCGATGATACTCCACGAATAAACAATCAGTTGATGATACTCTCCCAAAAAACAATCAGTCAATGATACTCCACCAATAAACAATCAGTTGATTATACTCACCCAATAAACAATCAGTTGATGATACTCCCCCAATAAACAATCAGTTGATGATACTCCACCAATAAACAATCAGTCAATGATACTCCACCAATAAACAATCAGTTGATGATACTCCATCAATAAACAATCAGTAAATGATATTGAAAAAAAAAGAAATCAGTCGATGATACACCACTAATAAACAATCAGTCAATGATACTCCACCAAAAAACAATCAGTCGATAATAGTCCACCAATGGACAATCAGTCGATGATACTCCACCAATAAACAATCAGTCAATGATACTCTACCAATATACAATCAGTTGATGATACTCCAACAATAAACAATCAGTTGATGATACTCCCCCAATAAACAATCAGTTGATGATACTCCACCAATAAACAATCAGTCAATGATACTCCACCCATAAACAATCAGTTGATGATACTCCACCAATAAACAATCAGTCGATGATACTCCACCAATAAACAATCAGTTGATGATACTCCACAAATAAACAATCAGTTGATGATACTCCTATGAATAATCAGTCAATGATACTGCATAAATAAACAATCAGTCGATGATACTCCACCAATAAACAATCAGTCGATGATACTCCAGCAATAAACAATCAGTCGATGATACTCCACCAATAAACAATCAGTTTATGATACTCGCCCAATAAACAATCAGTTGATGATATTCCACCAATAAACAATCAGTTGATGATACTCCACCAATAAACAATCAGTTGATGATACTCCACCAATAAACAATCAGTCAATGATACTGAAAAAATAAGCAATCAGTCGATGATACTCCAATAATAAACAATCAGTTGATGATACTCCACCAAACAACAACCAGTCGATAATAGTCCACCAATAAACAATCAGTCGATGATACTCCACCAATAAACAATCAGTTGATGATACTCCACCAATAAACAATCAGTTGATGATACTCCACCAATAAACAATCAGTTGATGATACTCCCCCAATAAACAATCAGTTGATGATACTCCCCCAATAAACAATCAGTTGATGATACTCCCCAATAAACAATCAGTTGATGATACTCCACCAATAAACAATCAGTTGATGATACTCCCCCAATAAACAATCAGTCAATGATACTCCACCAATAAAGAATCAGTTGATGATACTCCATCCATAAACAATCAGTAATAGATACTAAAAAAATAAGCAATCAGTCGATGATACTCCACTAATAAACAATCAGTCAATGATACTCCACCAAAAAACAATCAGTCGATAATAGTCCACCAATGAACAATCAGTCGATGATACTCCACCAATAAACAATCACTTGATGATACTCCACCAATAAAGAATCAGTTGATGATACTCCAACAATAAACAATCAGTTTATGATACTCCTCCAATAAACAATCAGTTGATGATAATCCACCAATAAACAATCAGTCAATGATACTCCACCAATAAACAATCAGTTGATGATACTCCACCAATAAACAATCAGTCGATAATACTCCACCAATAAACAATCAGTTGATGATACTCCACCAATAAACAATCAGTTGATGATACTCCTATGAATAATCAGTCAATGATACTGCATAAATAAACAATCAGTTGATGATACTCCACCAATAAAAAATCAGTCGATGATACTCCACCAATAAACAATCAGTTAATGATACTCCACCAAAAAACAATCAGTCAATGATACTCCACCAAAACACAATCAGTCGATAATAGTCCACCAATGAACAATCAGTCGATGATACTCCAACAATAAACAATCAGTTGATGATACTCAACCAATAAACAATCAGTTGATGATACTCCACCAATAAACAATCAGTTGATGATACTCCACCAATAAACAATCAGTTGATGATACTCCCCCAATAAACAATCAGTTGATGATACTCCCCCAATAAACAATCAGTTGATGATACTCCACCAATAAACAATCAGTCAATGATACTCCACCAATAAACAATCAGTTGATTGCACTCCATCAATAAACACTCAGTCGATGATACTCCACCAATAAACAATCAGTCAATGATACTCCACCAATAAACAATCAGTTGATGATACTCCACCAATAAACAATCAGTCGATGATACTCCACCAATAAACAATCAGTCGATAATAGTCCACCAATGAACAATCAGTCGATGATACTCCACCAATAAACAATCAGTTGATGATACTCCACCAATAAACAGTCAGTTGATGATACTCCAACTATAAACAATCAGTTGACGATACTCCCCCAATAAACAATCAGTTGATGATACTCCACCAATAAACAATCAGTTGATGATACTCGTATGAATAATCAGTCAATGATACTGCATAAATACACAATCAGTCGATGATATTCACCAATAAAAAATCAGTCAATGATACTCCACCAATAAAAAATCAGTCGATGATACTCCACCAATAAACAATCAGTTGATGATACTCCACCAATAAAAAATCAGCCGATGATACTCCACCAAAAAACAATCAGTCAATGATACTCCACCAAAAAACAATCAGTCGATAATAGTCCACCAATGAACAATCAGTGGATGATACTCCACCAATAAACAATCAATTGATGATACTCCACCAATAAACAATCAGTTGATGATACTCCAACAATAAACAATCAGTTGATGATACTCCCCCAATAAACAATCAGTTGATGATACTCCACCAATAAACAATCAGTCAATGATACTCCACCAATAAACAATCAGTTGATGATACTCCACCAATTAACAATCAGTCGATGATACTCCACCAATAAACAATCAGTTGATGATACTCCACCAATAAACAATCAGTTGATGATACTCCTATGAATAATCAGTCAATGATACTGCATAAATACACAATCAGTCGATGATACTCCACCAATAAACAATCAGTCGATGATACTCCACCAATAATCAATCAGTTGATGATACTCCACCAAACAACAACCAGTCGATAATAGTCCACCAATAAACAATCAGTCGATGATACTCCACCAATAAACAATCAGTTGATGATACTCCACCAATAAACAATCAGTTGATGATACTCCACCAATAAACAATCAGTTGATGATACTCCCCCAATAAACAATCAGTTGATGATACTCCCCCAATAAACAATCAGTTGATGATACTCCCCAATAAACAATCAGTTGATGATACTCCACCAATAAACAATCAGTTGATGATACTCCCCCAATAAACAATCAGTCAATGATACTCCACCAATAAAGAATCAGTTGATGATACTCCATCCATAAACAATCAGTAATAGATACTAAAAAAATAAGCAATCAGTCGATGATACTCCACTAATAAACAATAAGTCAATGATACTCCACCAAAAAACAATCAGTCGATAATAGTCCACCAATGAACAATCAGTCGATGATACTCCACCAATAAACAATCACTTGATGATACTCCACCAATAAAGAATCAGTTGATGATACTCCAACAATAAACAATCAGTTTATGATACTCCTCCAATAAACAATCAGTTGATGATAATCCACCAATAAACAATCAGTCAATGATACTCCACCAATAAACAATCAGTTGATGATACTCCACCAATAAACAATCAGTCGATAATACTCCACCAATAAACAATCAGTTGATGATACTCCACCAATAAACAATCAGTTGATGATACTCCTATGAATAATCAGTCAATGATACTGCATAAATAAACAATCAGTTGATGATACTCCACCAATAAAAAATCAGTCGATGATACTCCACCAATAAACAATCAGTTAATGATACTCCACCAAAAAACAATCAGTCAATGATACTCCACCAAAACACAATCAGTCGATAATAGTCCACCAATGAACAATCAGTCGATGATACTCCAACAATAAACAATCAGTTGATGATACTCAACCAATAAACAATCAGTTGATGATACTCCACCAATAAACAATCAGTTGATGATACTCCACCAATAAACAATCAGTTGATGATACTCCCCCAATAAACAATCAGTTGATGATACTCCCCCAATAAACAATCAGTTGATGATACTCCACCAATAAACAATCAGTCAATGATACTCCACCAATAAACAATCAGTTGATTGCACTCCATCAATAAACACTCAGTCGATGATACTCCACCAATAAACAATCAGTCAATGATACTCCACCAATAAACAATCAGTTGATGATACTCCACCAATAAACAATCAGTCGATGATACTCCACCAATAAACAATCAGTCGATAATAGTCCACCAATGAACAATCAGTCGATGATACTCCACCAATAAACAATCAGTTGATGATACTCCACCAATAAACAGTCAGTTGATGATACTCCAACTATAAACAATCAGTTGACGATACTCCCCCAATAAACAATCAGTTGATGATACTCCACCAATAAACAATCAGTTGATGATACTCGTATGAATAATCAGTCAATGATACTGCATAAATACACAATCAGTCGATGATATTCACCAATAAAAAATCAGTCAATGATACTCCACCAATAAAAAATCAGTCGATGATACTCCACCAATAAACAATCAGTTGATGATACTCCACCAATAAAAAATCAGCCGATGATACTCCACCAAAAAACAATCAGTCAATGATACTCCACCAAAAAACAATCAGTCGATAATAGTCCACCAATGAACAATCAGTGGATGATACTCCACCAATAAACAATCAATTGATGATACTCCACCAATAAACAATCAGTTGATGATACTCCAACAATAAACAATCAGTTGATGATACTCCCCCAATAAACAATCAGTTGATGATACTCCACCAATAAACAATCAGTCAATGATACTCCACCAATAAACAATCAGTTGATGATACTCCACCAATTAACAATCAGTCGATGATACTCCACCAATAAACAATCAGTTGATGATACTCCACCAATAAACAATCAGTTGATGATACTCCTATGAATAATCAGTCAATGATACTGCATAAATACACAATCAGTCGATGATACTCCACCAATAAACAATCAGTCGATGATACTCCACCAATAATCAATCAGTTGATGATACTCGCCCAATAAACAATCAGTTGATGATACTCCACCAATAAACAATCAGTTGATGATACTCCACCAATAAACAATCAGTTGATGATACTCCACCAATAAACAATCAGTCAATGATACTCCACCAATAAACAATCAGTTGATGATACTCCCCCAATAAACAATCAGTCGATTATACTCCACGAATAAACAATCAGTTGATGATACTCCCCCAATAAACAATCAGTTGATGATACTCCACCAATAAACAATCAGTTGATGATACTCCACCAATAAACAATCAGTTGATGATACTGCCCCAATAAATAATCAGTTGATGATACTCCACCAATAAACAATCAGTCAATGATACTCCATCAATAAAGAATCAGTTGATGATACTCCATCAATAAACAATCAGTAAATGATACTGAAAAAATAAGCAATCAGTCGATAATACTCCACTAATAAACAATCAGTCAATGATACTCCACCAAAAAACAATCTGTCGATAATAGTCCACCAATGAACAATCAGTCGATGATACTCCACCAATAAACAATCAGTTGATGATACTCCACAAATAAACAATCAGTTGATGATACTTCAACAATAAACAATCAGTTGATGATACTCGACCAATAAACAATCAGTCGATGATACTCCACCAATAAACAATCAGTTGATGATACTTTACCAATAAACAATCAGTCGATGATACTCCACCAATAAACAATCAGTTGATGATACTCCACCAATAAACAATCAGTTGATGATACTCCTATTAATAATCAGTCAATGATACTGCATAAATAAACAATCAGTCGATGATATTCCACCAATAAAAAATCAGTCAATGATACTCCACCAATAAAAAATCAGTCGATGATACTCCACCAATAAACAATCAGTTGATGATACTCCACCAATAAACAATCAGTCGATAATACTCCACCAAAAAACAATCAGTCAATGATACTCCACCAAAAAACAATCAGTCGATAATAGTCCACCAATAAACAATAAGTCGATGATACTCAACCAATAAACAATCAGTTGATGATACTCCACCAATAAACAATCAGTTGATGATACTCCAACAATAAACAATCAGTTGATGATACTCCCCCAATACATAATCAGTTGATGATACTCCACCAATAAACAATCAGTCAATGATACTCCACCAATAAACAATCAGTCGATGATACTCCCCAATAAACAATCAGTTGATGATACTCCACCAATAAACAATCAGTTGATTATACTCCTCTGAATAATCAGTCAATGATACTGCATAAATAAACAATCAGTTGATGATACTCCACCAATAAAAAATCAGTCGATGATACTCCACCAATAAACAATCAGTTGATGATACTCCACCAAAAAACAATCAGTCAATGATACTCCACCAAAACACAATCAGTCGATAATAGTCCACTAATGAACAATCAGTCGATGATACTCCACCAATAAACAATCAGTTGATGGTACTCCACCAATAAACAATCAGTTGATGATACTCCAACAATAAACAATCAGTTGATGATTCTCCACCAATAAACCATCAGTTGATGATACTCCACCAATAAACAATCAGTCAATGATACTGAAAAAATAAGCAATCAGTCGATGATACTCCACTAATAAACAATCAGTCGATGATACTCCACCAATAAACAATCAGTCGATAATAGTCCACCAATAAACAATCAGTCGATGATACTCCACCAATAAACCATCAGTCAATGATACTGAAAACATAAGCAATCAGTCGATGATACTCCACTAATAAACAATCAGTCGATGATACTCCACCAAAAAACAATCAGTCGATAATAGTCCACCAATGAACAATCAGTCGGTGATACTCCACGAATAAACAATCAGTTGATGATACTCCACCAATAAACAATCAGTTGATGATACTCAACCAATAAACAATCAGTTGATGATACTCCCCCAACAAACAATCAGTTGATGATACTCCCCCAATAAACAATCAGTTGATGATACTCCACCAATAAACAATCAGTCAATGATACTCCACCAATAAACAATCAGTTGATGATACTCCCCCAATAAACAATCAGTCGATGATATACCACGAATAAACAATCAGTTGATGATACTCCCCCAATAAACAATCAGTCAATGATACTCCACCAATAAACAATCAGTTGATGATACTCCACCAATAAACAATCAGTTGATGATACTCCCCCAATAAACAATCAGTTGATGATACTCCCCCAATAAACAATCAGTCGATGATACTCCACGAATAAACAATCAGTTGATGATACTCCCCCAATAAACAATCAGTCAATGATACTCCACCAATAAACAATCAGTTGATGATACTCCATCAATAAACAATCAGTACATGATATTGAAAAAAAAAAGAAATCAGTCGATGATACTCCACTAATAAACAATCAGTCAATGATACTCCACCAAAAAACAATCAGTCGATAATAGTCCACCAATGGACAATCAGTCGATGATACTCCACCAATAAACAATCAGTCAATGATACTCTACCAATACACAATCAGTTGATGATACTCCAACAATAAACAATCAGTTGATGATACTCCCCCAATAAACAATCAGTTGATGATACTCCACCAATAAACAATCAGTCAATGATACTCCACCCATAAACAATCAGTTGATGATACTCCACCAATAAACAATCAGTCGATGATACTCCACCAATAAACAATCAGTTGATGATACTCCACCAATAAACAATCAGTTGATGATACTCCTATGAATAATAAGTCAATGATACTGCATAAATAAACAATCAGTCGATGATACTCCACCAATAAACAATCAGTCGATGATACTCCAGCAATAAATAATCAGTCGATGATACTCCACCAATAAACAATCAGTTGATGATACTCCACCAATAAACAATCAGTTGATGATATTCCACCAATAAACAATCAGTTGATGATACTCCACCAATAAACAATCAGTTGATGATACTCCACCAATAAACAATCAGTCAATGATACTGAAAAAATAAGCAATCAGTCGATGATACTCAAATAATAAACAATCAGTTGATGATACTCCACCAAACAACAACCAGTCGATAATAGTCCACCAATAAACAATCAGTCGATGATACTCCACCAATAAACAATCAGTTGATGATACTCCACCAATAAACAATCAGTCAATGATACTCCACCAATAAACAATCAGTTGATGATACTCCCCCAATAAACAATCAGTTGATGATACTCCCCCAATAAACAATCAGTTGATGATACTCCACCAATAAACAATCAGTCAATGATACTCCACCAATAAACAATCAGTTGATGATACTCCCCCAATAAACAATCAGTTGATGATACTCCACGAATAAACAATCAGTTGATGATACTCCCCCAATAAACAATCAGTTGATGATACTCCACCAATAAACAATCAGTTGATGATACTCCACCAATAAACAATCAGTTGATGATACTCCCCCAATAAACAATCAGTTGATGATACTCCACCAATAAACAATCAGTCAATGATACTCCACCAATAAAGAATCAGTTGATGATACTCCATCCATAAACAATCAGTAATAGATACTAAAAAAATAAGCAATCAGTCGATGATACTCCACTAATAAACAATCAGTCAATGATACTCCACCAAAAAACAATCAGTCGATAATAGTCCACCAATGAACAATCAGTCGATGATACTCCACCAATAAACAATCAGTTGATGATACTCCACCAATAAAGTATCAGTTTATGATACTCCAACAATAAACAATCAGTTTATGATACCCCCCCAATAAACAATCAGTTGATGATACTCCACCAATAAACAATCAGTCAATGATACTCCACCAATAAACAATCAGTTGATGATACTCCACCAATAAACAATCAGTCGATAATACTCCACCAATAAACAATCAGTTGATGATACTCCACCAATAAACAATCAGTTGATGATACTCCTATGAATAATCAGTCAATGATACTGCATAAATAAACAATCAGTTGATGATACTCCACCAATAAAAAATCAGTCGATGATACTCCACCAATAAACAATCAGTTAATGATACTCCACCAAAAAACAATCAGTCAATTATACTCCACCAAAACACAATCAGTCGATGATACTCCACCAATAAACAATCAGTTGATGATACTCCACCAATAAACAATCAGTTGATGATACTCCACCAATAAACAATCAGTTGATGATACTCCACCAATAAACAATCAGTTGATGATACTCCACCAATAAACAATCAGTTGATGATACTCCCCCAATAAACAATCAGTTGATGATACTCCACCAATAAACAATCAGTCAATGATACTTTTCCAATAAAGAATCAGTTGATGATACTCCATCCATAAACAATCAGTAAATGATACTGAAAAAATAAGCAATCAGTCGATGATACTCCACTAATAAACAATCAGTCAATGATACTCCACCAAAAAACAATCAGTCGATAATAGTCCACCAATGAACAATCAGTCGATGATACTCCACCAATAAACAATCAGTTGATGATACTCATCCAATAAACAATCAGTTGATGATACTCCAACAATAAACAATCAGTTGATGATACTCCCCCAATAAACAATCAGTCAATGATACTCCACCAACAAACAATCAGTTGATGATACTCCACCAATAAACAATCAGTCGATGATACTCCACCAATAAACAATCAGTTGATGATACTCCACCAATAAACAATCAGTTGATGATACTCCTATGAATAATCAATCAATGATACTGCATAAATAAACAATCAGTATTGATACTCCACTAATAAAAAATCAGTCGATGATACTCCACCAATAAACAATCAGTTGATGATACTCCACCAATAAACAATCAGTTGATGATACTCCTATGAATAATCAGTCAATGATACTGCATAAATAAACAATAAGTCGATGATACTCCACTAATAAACAATCAGTTGATGATACTCCTATTAATAATCAGTCAATGATACTGCATAAATAAACAATCAGTCGATGATACTCCAGCAATAAACAATCAGTTGATGATACTTCACCAATAAACAATCAGTTGATGATACTCCTATGAATAATCAGTAAATGATACTGCATAAATAAAAAATAAGTCGATGATACTCCACTAAAATACAATCAGTCGATTATACTCCACCAATAAACAATCAGTTGATGATACTCCACCAATAAACAATCAGTTGATGATACTCCACCAATAAACAATCAGTTGATGATACTCCTATGAATAATCAGTAAATGATACTGCATAAATAAAAAATAAGTCGATGATACTCCACTAATAAACAATCAGTCGATTATACTCCACCAATAAACAATCAGTTGATGATACTCCACCAATAAACAATCAGTCGATGATACTTCACGAATAAACAATCAGTTGATGATACTCCCCCAATAAACAATCAGTTGATGATACTCCACCAATAAACAATCAGTTGATGATACTCCACCAATAAACAATCAGTTGATGATACTCCCCCAATAAACAATCAGTTGATAATACTCCACCAATAAACAATCAGTCAATGATACTCCACCAATAAACAATCAGTTGATGATACTCCATCAATAAACAATCAGTCAATGATACTGAAAAATAAGCAATCACTCGATGATACTCCACTAATAAACAATCAGTCAATGATACTCCACCAATAAACAATCAGTTGATGATACTCCACCAATAGACAATCAGTCGATTATACTCCACCAAAAAACAATCAGTTGATGATACTCCACCAATAAACAATCAGTTGATGATACTTCTATGAATAATCAGTCAAGTATACTGCATAAATAAACAATCAGTCGATGATACTCTACCAATAAAAATCAGTCGATGATACTCCACCAATAAACAATCAGTCGATGATACTCCACTAATAAACAATCAGTCAATGATACTCCACCAAAAAACAATCAGCCGATAATAATCCACCAATGAACAATCAGTCGATGATACTCCACCAATAAACAATCAGTTGATGATACACCCCCTATAAACAATCAGTCGATGATACTCCACGAATAAACAATCAGTTGATGATATTCCCCCAATAAACAATCAGTTGATGATACTCCACCAATAAACAATCAGTTGATGATACTCCACCAATAAACAATCAGTTGATGATACTCCCCCAATAAAAAATCAGTTGATGATACTCCACCAATAAACAATCAGTCAATGATACTCCACCAATAAACAATCAGTTGATGATACTCCATCAATAAACAATCAGTCAATGATATTGACAAACTTAGCAATCAGTCGATTATACTCCACTAATAAACAATCAGTCAATTTTACTCCACCAACAAACAATCAGTCGATAATAGTCCACCAATGGACAATCAGTCGATGATACTCCACCAATAAACAATCAGTCAATGATACTCCACCAATACACAATCGGTTGATGATACTCCAACAATAAACAATCAGTTGATTATACTCCCCCAATAAACAATCAGTTGATGATACTCCACCAATAAACAATCAGTCAATGATACTCCACCAATAAACAATCAGTTGATGATACTCCACCAATAAACAATCAGTCGATGATACTCCACCAATAAACAATCAGTTGATGATACTCCACCAATAAACAATCAGTTGATGATACTCCTATGAATTATCAGTCAATAATACTGCATAAATAAACAATCAGTTGATGATACTCTACCAATAAACAACCAGTCGATGATACTCCAGCAATAAACAATCAGTTGAGTATACTCCCCCAATAAAAAATCAGTTGATGATACTCCCCCAATAAACAATCAGTCGATGATTATCCACGAATAAACAATCAGTTGATGATACTCCCCCAAAAAACAATCAGTTGTTGATACGCCACCAATAAACAACCAGTTGATGATACTCCACCAATAAACCATCAGTTGATGATACTCCCCCAATAAACAATCAGTTGATGATACTCCACCAATAAACAATTAGTCAATGATACTCCACCAATAAACAATCAGTTGATGATACTCCATCAATAAACAATCAGTCAATGATATTGAAAAAATAAGCAATCAGTCGATGATACTCCACTTATAAACAATCAGTCAATGATACCTCACCAAAAAACAATCAGTCGATAATAGTCCACCAATGGATAATCAGTCGATGATACTCCACCAATAAACAATCAGTCAATGATACTCCACCAATACACAATCAGTTGATGATACTCACACAATAAACAATCAGTTGATGATACTCCCCCAATAAACAATCAGTTGATGATACTCAACCAATAAACAATAAGTCAATGATACTCCACCAATAAACAATCAGTTGATGATACTCCACCAATAAACAATCAGTCGATGATACTCCACCAATAAACAATCAGTTGATGATACTCCACCAATAAACAATCAGTTGATGATTCTCATATAAATAATCAGTCAATGATACTGCATAAATAAACAATCAGTCGATGATACTCCACCAATAAACAATCAGTCGAAAATACTCCAGCAATAAACAATCAGTTGATGATACTCCACCAATAAACAATGAGTTGATTATACTCCACCAATAAACAATCAGTGAATGATACTCCACCAATAAACAATCAGTTGATGATACTCCCCCAATAAACAATCAGTTGATGATACTCCACCAATAAACAGTCAGTCAATGATACTCCACCAATAAACAATCAGTTGATGATACTCCCCCAATTAACAATCAGTTGATGATACTCCTATGAATAATCAGGCAATGATACTGCATAAATAAAAAATCAGTCGATGATACTCCACCAATAAACAATCAGTCGATGATACTCCACCAATAAACAATCAGTTGATGATACTTCACCAATAAACAATCAGTTGATGATACTCCCCCAATAAACAATCAGTTGATGATACTCCA
Organism: Euprymna scolopes; assembly: GCF_053919585.1. Taxonomy (NCBI): domain Eukaryota; kingdom Metazoa; phylum Mollusca; class Cephalopoda; order Sepiida; family Sepiolidae; genus Euprymna; species Euprymna scolopes. The sequence continues at coordinate 48,356 of NW_027633913.1, forward strand.
CCAATAAACAATCAGTCAATGATACTCCACCAATAAACAATCAGTTGATGATACTCCATCAATAAAAATCAGTCGATGATACTGAAAAAATAAGCAATCAGTCGATGATACTCCACTAATAAACAATCAGTCAATGATACTCCACCAAAAAACAATCAGTCGATAATAGTCCACCAATGAACAATCAGTCGATGATACTCCACCAATAAACAATCAGTTGATGATACTCCACCAATAAACAATCAGTTGATGATACTCCAACAAGAAACTATCAGTTGATGATGCTCCCCCAATAAACAATCAGTCAATGATACTCCACCAATAAACAATCAGTTGATGATACTCCACCAATAAAAAATCAGTCGATTATAATCCACCAATAAACAATCAGTTCATGATACTCCACCAATAAACAATCAGTTGATGATACTTCTATGAATAATCAGTCAAGTATACTGCATAAATAAACAATCAGTCGATGAGACTCCACCAATAAAAAATCAGTCGATGATACTCCACCAATAAACAATCAGTCGATGATACTCCACTAATAAACAATCAGTCAATGATACTCCACCAAAAAACAATCAGCCGATAATAGTCCACCAATGAACAATCAGTCGATGATACTCCACCAATAAACAATCAGTTGATGATACTCCACCAATAAACAATCAGTTGATGATACTCCCCCAATAAACAATCAGTCGATGATACTCCACGAATAAACAATCAGTTGATGATATTCCCCCAATAAACAATCAGTTGATGATACTCCACCAATAAACAATCAGTTGATGATACTCCACCAATAAACAATCAGTTGATGATACTCCCCCAATAAACAATCAGTTGATTATACTCCACCAATAAACAATCAGTCAATGATACTCCACCAATAAACAATCAGTCGATGATACTCCATCAATAAACAATCAGTCAATGATATTGAAAAAATAAGCAATCAGTCGATGATACTCCACTAATAAACAATCAGTCAATGATACTCCACCAACAAACAATCAGTCGATAATAGTCCACCAATGGACAATCAGTCGATGATACTCAACCAATAAACAATTAGTCAATGATACTCCACCAATACACAATCGGTTGATGATACTCCAACAATAAACAATAAGTTGATGATACTCCCCCAATAAACAATCAGTTGATGATACTCCACCAATAAACAATCAGTCAATGATACTCCACCAATAAACAATCAGTCGATGATACTCCACCAATAAACAATCAGTCGATGATACTCCACCAATAAACAATCAGTTGATGATACTCCTATGAATAATCAGTCAATGATACTGCATAAATAAACAATCAGTCGATGATACTCCACCAATAAACAATCAGTCGATGATACTCCAGCAATAAACAATCAGTTGATGATACTCCCCCAATAAACAATCAGTTGATGATACTCCACCAATAAACGGTCAGTCAATGATACTCCACCAATAAACAATCAGTTGATGATACTCCCCCAATAAACAATCAGTTGATCATACTCCTATGAATAATCAGTCAATGATACTGCATAAATAAACAATCAGTCGATGATACTCCACCAATAAACGATCAGTCGATGATACTCCACCAATAAAAATCAGTTGATGATACTCCACCAATAAACAATCAGTTGATGATACTCCCCCAATAAACAATCAGTCGATGATAATCCACGAATAAACAATTAGTTTATGATACTCCCCCAATAAACAATCAGTTGATGATACTCCACCAATAAACAATCAGTCAATGATACTCCACCAATAAACAATCAGTTGATGATACTCCATCAATAAACAATCAGTCAATGATATTGAAAAAATAAGCAATCAGTCAATGATACTCCACCAAAAAACAATCAGTCGATAATAGTCCACCAATCGACAATCAGTCGATGATACTCCACCAATAAACAATCAGTCAATGATACTCCACCAATACACAATCAGTTGATGATACTCCAACAATAAACAATCAGTTGATGATACTCCCCCAATAACCAATCAGTTGATGATACTCCACCAATAAACAATCAGTCAATGATACTCCACCAATAAACAATCTGTTGATGATACTCCACCAATAAACAATCAGTCCATTATACTCCACCAATAAACAATCAGTTGATGATACTCCACCAATAAACAATCAGTTGATGATACTCCTATAAATAATCAGTCAATGATACTGCATAAATAAACAATCAGTCGATGATACTCCACCAATAAACAATCAGTTAATGATACTCCACCAATAAACAATCAGTTGATGATACTCCCCCAATAAACAATCAGTTGATGATACTCCACCAATAAACAGTCAGTCAATGATACTCCACCAATAAACAATCAGTTGATGATACTCCCCCAATTAACAATCAGTTGATGATACTCCTATGAATAATCAGTCAATGATACTGCATAAATAAACAATCAGTCGATGATACTCCACCAATAAACAATCAGTCGATGATACTCCACCAATAAACAAGCAGTTGATGATACTCCACCAATAAACAATCAGTTGATGATACTCCTATGTATAATCAGTCAATGATACTGCATAAATAAACGGTAAGTCGATGATACTCCACTAATAAACAATCAGTCGATGATACTCCACCAATAAACAATCAGTGTGAATACTCCACCAATAAACAATCAGTTGATGATACTCCACCAATAAACAATCAGTCGATGATACTCCACCAATAAACAATCAGTCGATGATACTCCACCAATAAACAATCAGTTGATGATACTCCACCAATAAACAATCAGTTGATGATACTCCCCCAATAAACAATCAGTTGATTATACTCCCCCAATAAACAATCAGTTGATGATACTCCACCAATAAAAATCAGTTGATGATACTCCACCAATAAACAATCAGTTGATGATACTCCCCCAATAAACAATCAGTTGATGATACTCCACCAATAAACAAGCAGTCAATGATACTCCACCAATAAACAATCAGTTGATGATACTCCATCAATAAACAATCAGTCAATGATACTGAAAAAATAAGCAATCAGTCGATGATACTCCGCTAATAAACAATCAGTCAATGATACTCCACCAAAAAACAATCAGTCGATAATAGTCCACCAATGAACAATCAGTCGATGATACTCCACCAATAAACAATCCGTTGATGATACTCCACCAATAAACAATCAGTTGATGATACTCCAACAATAAACAATCAGTTGATGATACTCCCCCAATAAACAATCAGTCAATGATACTCCACCAATAAACAATCAGTTGATGATACTCCACCAATAAACAATCAGTCGATGATACTCCACCAATAAACAATCAGTTGATGATACTCCTATGAATAATCAATCAATGATTCTGCATAAATAAACAATCAGTTGATGATACTCCACCAATAAAAAATCCGTCGATGATACTCCACTAATAAACAATCAGTCAATGATACTCCACCAAAAAACAATCAGTCGATAATAGTCCACCAATGAACAATCAGTCGATGATACTCCACCAATAAACAATCAGTTGATGATACTCCACGAATAAACAATCAGTTGATAATACTCCATCAATAAACAATCAGTTGATGATACTCCAACAATAAACAATCAGTTGATGATACTCCACCAATAAACAATCAGTTGATGATACTCCTCCAATAAACAATCAGTCGATGATACTCCACCAATAAACAATCAGTCGATCATACTCCACCAATAAACAATCAGTTGATGATACTCCACCAATAAACAATCAGTTGATTATACTGTTGAATAATCAGTCAATGATACTGCATCAATAAACAATCAGTCGATGATACTCCACCAATAAAAAATCAGTCGAGGATGCTCCTACAATAAACAATCAGTCGATGATACTCCATCAATAAACAATCAGTGGATTATACTTCTGTCAATAAATAATCAGTCAATGATACTGCATAAATAAAAATCAGTCGATGATACTTCACAAAAAAACAATAAGTCAATGATACAAAACCAATCAATAATCAGCGGATGTACCCATCAATAAGCAATCAGTCGATAATACTCCACCAATAAAAAATCAGTCGATAATACTCTACCAATAAACAATCGGTCGATGATACTCCACGAATAAAAATCAGTCGATGATATTCCCTCAATGACCAATCAGTCAAGGATACTCCAGCAATAAAAAATCAGTCGATTATACTCCACCAATAAACAATCATTCAATTATACTCCACAACTAAACAATCAGTCGATGATAGTCCACTAATAAACAATCGATGATATTCTATCAATAAACAACCGCGCAATGATACTCCATCAACAAACAATCAGTCAATGATACTCCTCCAATAATAATCGGTCAATGATATTCCATCAATAAACAATCAGTCAATGATGATCCACCAATAAACAATCATTCGATAATACTCCACCAAGAAGAGGTTAAAAATAAAACAACTAGACAAACTACTCTTAAAAATCCACCGAATTTATGTCAGCCTCTGTCACTGTAACATATATTCAGCAAGTTTCTAACAGTATTTTGTCTAGTTTTTTTTTTTAATTTTTAGCTTCTTTTCCCAAACATATTTTGTCAAAGAGATAGTTAGGCGCCATTTTTTACTTTCTAATACATCGGATAACACTGTACGTCTATCGAGCTGAATAAACATGTTTCATAAAATAAAAACACTAAAAACATATTCAGTTAAGTACAAAAGTAACTTTTCTTGCCTTTGATAACTTATTTGTTATATATTTGTTTTTGACAAGTTTTTCGCGTCTATGTGTACAGTAATACAAACCCACTTTTAGTTTACCTCTTCGAAAACACAAGGACTGCTTTGATGGCCAAAATGTTGAGGCGCAAAAACAGATTCCAAAGATGCACCGACCTCACAAAAATGGGTATATGAGAAAATTTCAATTATTAAGAAAGTATACAAGACCTGTAGAGGACAGGTTCAATATTCAGAGTCTATTCAGTCAGCATTTGATAGCGAGTTCTCTAAAGCCTTTAAGGACAGTATAAAGAACGTCTTTAGTGCTTGGGAATCAGAAATTTCCTTATTTTCAGTGAGAGATAAGAACCGTGCTTACTGATAAAATGATATTTTAAAACGATGGAAAAGACGTTTTGGAAACGCATTTCAGTAATTAAAAATTATATCAGAGTCAGTTAAAACTTTCTGAGAAAACAGAACTGTATATCATACAAAGTCTTTAAGATATTTTTGCAGCTATGAAGCAGATAAACTCTGAAAATCATGCTATACCACGGGATGTGTTTGAAGTAACATGGGCTGGCTAGAATGTTGCATTGATTGTTGTGTCAGTTTGGATAATTGGAATGGTCTTCCAAGGTTTAAAAGACGTTTTAGTTAATTATCTTTACAAGAAAAAGGATTTAAAAAATGTCTACGATAATCATCGCAACATATAACATCTTTAACTTGCTGGTAGCATACTGACTACGCTCATACTCGACATAGTACTAAAATATGTCGTGGATGAAATCTATCCCCAATTGCAGTGTGAGTCTTACTATATCACGAATGATACAAAGCAGAGTTTTCTGGTTGTTCCGGTTCTGTTTGTTCTCTTTTCTGTAATGATGAAAAATGCATCTGCAGAGGCAGAGTGAAGTTTCATCAGCGATTCAAACATAAAACACTCTTTCACAGATTTACTGTTTTCCTATTATCCTGTTCTTGTAATAATTCTCTAGAGGAAGTTCAATAACTTGTTCAGCGGTTTTTTGGTTTGGGTTAATATCAGAATAAAGGAAACAGTTGCTCGCCAGCCTCATCCTACACCGAAGCAAATAGGGGGTATTAAACAGATGAAACTAGTTTACATTTTCACACACACACACACACACACACACACACACACACACACACACACACACACACACACATATATATGATTCAACCACAAATGTTTGTTTTCCAGACCCCGCCCCTAGGTATACTAGTTGGGTACGGTACAGCTGAGTACAACCCTGTCATCGTTTATTGACGATATTCCTTCAGATAGAGAAGTTTATTACTGGAAAGTTTCAATCGCTAAAACCAAGCTATTCTACACTTTATTTCCGTACAAGAAGAATTTACCATCATAGCCCCTGTTTGCAGGAATGGTGTCAATAACGTCTTCCCAGTTCGAAAGAAAACAACCAGCGAAGCAAATTATATGAATGCTGGGAAATCGACTACGTTTGCTTTGTTTTTGTTATTGTTTTTTTTTTTTTACAGGAGTTTGTGGCACTGGGTCGAATAGTGGGGAATAGAGAAAATCAAGGCATTAAAACAAGATGCACTCTAAGTTTGAATAAAATGGATTGATCATACCTGTTGTCATTCACAATAGAGGCATATCAGGCGATTAGCAATTAAACCAATCTTTTCTTACAAAAAGAAAGTAAAAATGAAAGTGTGTGTAACAAAACCAGCTGATACAACCGGAACACACGTTTGTTAGATTGTTTATTAATGGAGGATTATTGACTGATTGTTTTATGACGTGACCGTCTAGAGGAGCGATGCTCCTCACTATTAGGGAGTTTGGGACCCCTAAGACCATGCGTAAGGCCAGGTAAAAATGCTGAGATTGTTCGGTAAACGTTGATTGAATCCCAGACAGCGGCAGGTGACCTATAAAAAGAGACGAGTATATTGTGTTTGGTCAAAACAGAAATATTTTAACAGAAAGAACTTATCTGAAATAAATATAGGCTTGGATGTATTTATATTTTTTATTACTTTTATGCATACCACGTTAACTCTGGAAGCTAATTTAGCGTGTGTCTATTATAGTGAAATTCTACATTGTTATTGATAATTATTGATTGATCGACTGATTGTTTATTCATAGAGTATCATCGACTGGTTGCTTATTAATGGAGTATCATCGACTGATTGTTTATTGGTGGATTATAATCGACTGATTGTTTATTAATGAAGTATCATCGACTGATTGTTATTTGATGGAGTTTCATCGACTGATTGTTAATTGGTGGAGTATCATTGACTAATTGTTTATTGATGGAGTAGCATCGACTGATTGATTATTGATGGAGTATTATCGACTGATTGTTTATTGGTGGATTATCATCGACTGATTGTTTATTGATGCAGTATCATTGACTGATTGTTTATTGATGGATTATCATTGACTGATTGTTTATTGATGGATTATAATTGACTGATTGTTTATTGATGGATTATAATTGACTGATTGTTTATTGATGGAGTATCATTGATTGTTTATTGATGGAGTATTATTGACTGATTGTTTATTGAAGGAGTATCATCGAGTGGTTGTTTCTTAATAGAGTATCATCGACTGCTTGTTTATTGGTGGGGTATCATCGACTAATTGTTTATTGGTGGAGTAGTATCGACTGATGATTTATTGTTAAAATTTCATCGACTGATTGTTTATTGATGCAGCATAGTAAAATTATTGTTTATTGATGGAGTATCATCGACGGATTTTTTATTGGAGGAGTATCATTGACTGATTGTTTATTGATGGAATATCATTGTCTGATTGTTTATTAATAGAATATCATCGACTGATTATTAACTGTTTGAGTATCATTGACTTATTGTAAATTGGTGGAGTATCATTTACTGATTGTTAATTGGTGGAGTATAATGTACTGATTGTTTATTGGTGGAGTATAACCGTCGGATTGTTTATTAGTGGAGTATTATTGACTGATTGCTTATTGTTGGAGTATCATTGACTGATTTTTTATTGGTGGAGTATCCTCGACTAATTGTTTATTGATGGAATATCATCGACTAATTGTTTATTGGTTGAATATCATCGACTAATTTTTATTGGTGGAGTATCATCGAATGATTGTTTATTGATAGAGTATAATCGACTGATTGTTTATCGGTGGAGTATCATTTATTGATTGTTTATTGGTGGAGTATCATCGACTGATTATTTATTGATAGAGTATCATCGACTGATTTTTCATTGGTGGAGTATCATTGACTGATTGTTAATTGGTTGTGTATAATCTTCTGATTGTTGATTGGTAGAGTATCATTGATTGATTGTTTATTGGTCGAGTATCATCGGCTGATTATTTATTGATGGAGTATCATTGACTGATTGTTTATTGATGGACTATAATGTATTGATTGTTTATTGGTGGAACATTATCGACTAATTGTTTATTGATAAAATATCATCGACTGATTGTTTATTGGTGGATTATCATCGATTGATTGTTTATTAATGTTGTATCATCGACTAATATTATACTGATGGAGTATAATTGACTGATTGTTTATTAATGGAGTATCATCGCCTGGTTGTTTGTTAATAGAGTATCATCGACTAATTGTTTATTGGTTGAATATCATCGACCGATTGTTTATTGATTGAGTATCATCGACTAATTGTTGATTGGTCGAGTATCATCGACTAATTCTTTATTGATGGAGTGTCATTGACAGATTGTTTATTGATGGAGTATCATCGACTGCTTGTTTATTAATCGAGTATCATCGAATGATGGTTTATTGATGGACTATAATCGACTAATTGTTTATTGGTGGAATATCATTTACTGATTATTTATTGATTGACTATAATCGATTTATTGTTTCTTGGTGAAGTATAATCGACTGATTGTTTATTGCTGGAGGATAATCGACTGATTGTTTATTGATGGAGTATAATCGACTGATTGGTAATTGTATTATTGATTGATTGTTTATTAATAAAGTATACTCGACTGATTGCTCATTGATGTAGTATCATCGACTGATTGTTTACTGATGCAATGTCATTGACTGATAGTTATTTAAGGAGTAACATTGACTGATTGTTTATTGATAGAATATGATCGATTGTTTATTGGTGGAGTATCCTTTACTGATGGTTTATCAATGGATTATAATCATCTGATTGTTTATTAGTTGAGTATCATTGACTGATTGTTTATTTCTGGAGTATCATCGACTGGTTGTTTATTGATGAAGTATCATCGAATAATTGTTTATTGCTGGAGCATACTCGAGTGATTGTTTATTAGTGGTGTACTAATGATTAATTGCTGATTGTTAAATTATCATCGACTGTTTATTGATGGAGTATCACCGACTTATTTTTTAATGATGGAGTATCATTGTCTGATTGTTTATTAATAGACTATGATGGCTTGTTTATTGATGGAGTATAATCAACTGATTGTTTATTGATGAAGTATAATCGACTGAGTGTTTATTGTTGAGTATCATTGTTGATTGTTTATTGCTAGAGTATCATCGACGGATTGTTTATTAATGGAGTATCATGGAATGATTGTTTATTGAGTGAGTATCATCTGATAATTTTTTATTGGTCGATTATCATCTGCTGATTGTTTATTGATTGAGTAGCATCGAATGATTGTTTATTAATTGAGTAACATCGCCTGATTGTTTATTGGTGGATTATCATCGACTGATTGTTAATTGACGCAGAATCATCGAAAAATTTTGTATTTATAGAGTATAATTTACTAATTGTTTATTGATGGGGTATCATTGACTGATTGTTTATTGGTGGAGCCTAATCGACTAATTGTTTATTGGTAGAGTATCATCGACTGATTTTTTATTGATAAAGTATCATCGATTGATTGTTTATAGATGCATCATTATTGATGAAGTATAGTCGGCTAATTGTCATTGGAGGAGAATCATTGACTAATTGTTTAATGATGGGGCATTATTGTCTGATTGATTGTTATCGACTATCATCGATTGTTTATTGGTCGAGTATCATCGACTGATTTTTTATTGGTGAAGTATCATCGAATGATTGTTTATGGGTGGAGTATCATTGACTGATTGTTTATTGAGGAAGTATAATCGACTGGTTCTTTATTGGTGGAGTATCATCGATTGATTATTTATTTATAAAGTATCATCGATTGTTTGTTTATTGATGGCGCATCATTGACTGATTGTTTATTGAATAAATATCATCGACTGATGTTTTTTGAGGAGTATCGTTGACTGATTGTTCATCGATGGAGTATCATTGTCTGAATGTTTATTGATAGAGTATCATCGATTGTTTTTTCGTTGAGCATCATCGACTGATTGTTTATTGGTGGAGTATCATCGACTGAGTGTTTATTGGTGGACTGTCATCGAGTGATTTTTTATTTGTGGAGCATCAGCGACTGATTGCTCATTGATAGAGTATTATCCACTGGTTGTATATTGATTGTATATTCGACTGATTATTGATTGTTTGAGTATGATTGAATTATTGATAATTGGCGAAGAATCATCGACTGATTTTTTATTGGTGGAGTATCATCGACTGATTGTTTATTGATAAAGTATCATCGACTTAGTGTTTATTTATGGAGCATCATTAACTGATTGTTTATTGACGGAGTATCATTGTCTGATTGTTATTGATAGAGCATCATACATTTTTTATTGGTGGAGTATCATCGACTGATTGTTTATTGGTGGAGCATCACCGACTGATTTTTTATTGATAGAGTATTATCGACTGATTGTATATTAATGGTATCATCGATTGATTATTGGTTGCTTTATTATCATTGAATTACTTATTATTGGTGGAATATCATCTACTAGTTGTTTATTTATTGAACATCATTGACTGATTTTTTATATTTGGATTATCATTCTCTGATTGTTTATTTATAGAGTATCATCGACTGATTGTTTACTGGTGGAGTACCATTGACTGATTGTTAATTGGTGGAGTATAATTGATTGATTTTTATTTTGTGGAGGATAATGGACTGATATTTTATTGGTGGAGTATCATTCACTGATTGTGGTATCATCGACTGATTATTGATTGTTATCATCGACGTATTTTTTATTGGTGGGATTTCATCGACTGATAGTTTATTAATGGAGTATCATCGACTTATTCTTATTGGAGGAGTATCATTGACCGATTGTTTATTGATGGAGTATCATTGTCTGAATATTTTTTGATAGAGTATCATCTATTGTTTATTGGTGGAGTATCATCGACTGATTTTTTTATTGGTTAGTATCATTGACTTTTTTATTAGTGGAGTATTAATTTAGTGATTGTTTATTGTGGAATATAATCGACTATTTTAGTTATTGTGAGTGATTGTTCTTGCGTTGAGCATCATCGACTAATGGTTTATTGGTCTAGCATCAGTGACTGATTGTTTATTGATTGAGTATTATCGACTGATTGTATATTGATGGTATCATCGACTGATTATTGATTGTTTGAGTATCATTGACCTATTGTTAATTGGTGTAGTATCATAGATTGTTTATTGAGGGAATATCATCGACTGATTCGTTATTGATGGAGTATCATTTACTGATTGATTATTGGTGGAATATCATCAGCTGATTGTTGATTTGTTTAGTATGATTGACTGGTTGTTTATTAATGTGTTATTATCGACTGATTGTGTTTATGTCGAGTATCATTATCTAATTGTTTATTGATATAATATCATCTATTATTGTTTATTGGTGGAGTATCAGCAACTTATTGCTTATTCATAGAGTGTTATCGACTGATTGTATATTGATGGTATCATCGACTGATTATTGATTGTTTGAGTATCATTGAATTATTGATTATTGGTGGAGTACTATCGACTGATTGTTTATTGCTGGAGTATCATAGACTGATGGTTTATTGATAAAGTATGGTAGACTGATTGTTTATGTATGGAGCATCATTTACTGATTTTTTATAGATTTAGTATTATTGTCTGATTGTTTATTGATAGAGTATCACAGGTTGTTGGTAGAGTATCATTTACTGATTGGTGGTGTATCATCGATTTATTGTTAATGTATAGAGCATCATCGACTAATTGTTTATTCGTGGAGCATCATTGACTTGTTGTTTATTGGCGGAGTATCATTGTCTGATTTTTTATTAATATAGTATCATCGATTGGTGACGGGTGAAGAAGCATCGACGGATTGTTTGTTGGTGGAGTATCATCGACTGATTTTTGATTGATAGAGTATCATTGACTGATTGTTTATGTGTGGGACATCATTGACTAATGTTTTATTGGTGGAGTATCATCGACTGATTCTTTATTGGTAGAGTATCATTGACTGATTGTTTAATGAGGGAGTATAATCGACTGATTTTTTATTGATGTAGTATAATGGACTGGTGCTTTATTGATGGAGTATCATCGACCGATCGTTTATTTATGGAGTATTATTGACTGATTATTTATTGATGGAGTATCATCGACTGATTGTTCATTGATTTAGTATTATCGACTGATTGTTTATTGGTGGAGTATCATTGACTTATTGTTTATTTGAATGAGTATTATCGACTGATTGTTATTGGAGGATTATCATTGACTGATTGTTTATTGATGGAATATCATTGTCTGATTGTTTATTGATAGAGTATCATGGATTGTTTTTTGGTGGAGTATCATCGACTGATTTTTTATTGGTGGAGTATTATCGACTGACTTTATATTGGTGGAGTATCATCGACCGATGGTTTATTTTTGGAGTATCATAGACCGATTTTTTATTTGTGGAGTATCGTCGATTTATTGTTTATTGTTGGAGTATTATCGATTGATTGTTGATTGATAGAGTATCATCAACTGATTTTTATTGTCGGAGTATCATTGACTGATTGTTTTTAAATTGAGTAGCATTTTCTGATCGTTTATTTATAGAGTATCATCGATTGTTTATTGGTGGAACATCATCGACTGATTGTTTATTAATGGAGTATTCCTTACTGATTTTTTATTCCTGGAGTATCATTTACTGATTGTTTATTGGTGGAGTGTTATCGACTGATTTTTTTTATTGGTACAGTGTCATCGACTGATTGTTTTATTCGTAGAGTATCATCGATTGCTTGTTTATTGGTAGCGTATTATCGACTGAGTGTATATTGATGGTATCATCGTCTTATTAGTGATTGTTTTAGTATCGTTGACTTATTGTTTATTCATGGAGTATCACTGACTTATTGTTTATGGGTGGAGTAGGGTCGACTGATTGTTATTGGAGGCGTATCATTAACTGATTGTGTATTGATAGGGTATTATTTTCTGATTGTTTATTCATAGAGTATCATCTATTTTTTATTGGTGGAGTATCCTCGACTGATGTTTTTTTGGTGGAGTTGAAAACACGGACTACACATATTTTGAAGGACAGACATCACACATCTATCGTCACATCCAACATGAGACAATAAGTGATATGCTTCACTTACATGGTTGCTTTCAACATATCGCCAGTGAACTCGTTGTGTCTATCAAACGTAAAACTAATATCCGAAGTATAAAAAAGCACACAAAATATTTGAGTATATTGCACAATTATCTATATATTTTGGAGCTGCTGATAATCCGAATGCGCTGCAAAAGATTTGTCAAGAATATGATTGAGCAATACATTTCCTTTCTCCTAAGACTCGGCGCTATATATGGTAACCCTAAGAACATCTAAGTGAGGAAGGGGTACTGAATTGGAGTCCTGTAGAGTACTACTGAGACATTAAAAATGTTTAAACGTTGAGCGATCCGCATAGACCACTTACTATATATTCATGACATTATCTCTGTGTGTGTGTGTGTGTGTGTGTACATTTCCCTTCCCAAATACTCTGTCAAATTTCAGTCTACAGACTAGAGATTTGATATAAGGAGTACTGAGATGTGGGAAAAAATGGTTTTTCGGACAGAAATTAGGCTATATAGGGGTCAAAGTTCAACGATTTGAACTTTGAAAGCGCTACCAAACTCCTATACCAATTTTAATTCTAAACACTTGAAATTTGAAATGTAGGTTACTTGGACATGAATCAAACGTTTTAATTCGAGTTGAGCTCAACACAATAAATATTAAGGGGTCAAAATTGGGGTCTAAGTTAAAAAAACTTTACGTCTGCGGTGTCTACCAAATTACTCAGCCAATTTTTGGCCTAAACATTTTAAATTTTATATAAATTGTATTCGGATATAGGACAAGCATTTTAGCCGGTTTTGCTCGAAAATTTCGCTGCCAATGGGTCAATGTCAATTTTTTTTTACCTTTGAGGTCTCTAGCAACCTATTCAGCCAATGTTTAGTCAAACATTTGAAATTTTACATAAAGGGTATTCAGACATGAATCAAGCTTTTTGCTCAGATATTTTGGCGAAAATTTGGCTGCTAAGATGTCATCTGATAAAAAAGAACTCACTATAAATACACCAAACCCCAATAAAGAAAAGAATGACTGTTGCGTTGTTATCTCTAATAAGGGATTAGAAGAGATGACGTATATTATATATTTGTTGTATCATAAAGGGGGTTGTGTGTGATCGTCTAGTTGTTCTGTCTATTTGTTCATATGCTGTTGTGTGCGTGTGTGTGATACATGTATTTTTTCAGACATACCTTCTGCGTCTTGGATGTTGGTCCATCTGGAATGTCTCGTCTTGGAGGGGAGACCTGGTACCTGTTTTGGACGAAGATTTAATCACTCCAACACGATGAATTTGTTTTATAGATTTTTTTTTAATTTCACTTTCCAGATTAATTTATTTTTATTTCGGACTATTAGTCTCATCTTTATTAGTTGTTGTTCTTTGATCTTTTATTGTTTTTTTAATTTTTTATTCACAACGTTTCGGCCAACTATTCCTCTGGCCTTCGTCAGGTGGTAACCACGACGGATAGGAACTTCGAATCTCCTAACTGCATTCTCAGCCATCACTGCCACCCGTAGTTGTTGTCGTCTCACCACATTTTGACCAATTAACCTCTGGCATGCTTTGGGTGGGATTGAAACCAATAAAAGATCAAAAAACAACTAATAAAGATGAGACTAATAGTCCGATATAAAAATAAATTAATATATAATGCTCATCTCAAAAATGAATTCCAATTAAGGAATAATATATATATATATATACACTTTCCAGATGTCTCGCAGAAGATGGAAAGTGAATCTGGTCTGTGTGGTTCTCTTGGTCTCGTTTCTACACATGTCAGTGTCCCCCCCCCAGTGAAGGGGAGGAGACAACGGTGAAGCCATATGTCCTCTTCTAAATCCAAACCAAATCTCCACGATTCTGCTAACCTGATCACGTGACTCACACGCAATCCGATCAGCTGATCCTGATTTCCGGTCAACGTGTCTAACTATAATTTACACACCTCCCCCTCTCTCTCTCTCTTGATCCATTCTCTAACATGACAACAACAACAGTACCAACAACAACAACACCCACTCCTCACGACGATCGGATGTACCGATAGAAAACGCTTGAGGAGAATATGTCCGAACAACAACTACTGGGCGTCATAATATACAAACAACTAGCCGGAAAAAGACGGCTCGGCGATCCGAAAAGATATCCAACCAAATCGAAAAGAGAAAACTATGTCGTGTTCAATCCAACATACTTGAATATATATATATATATATATATATATATATATATATATATATATATATATATATATATATATATATATATATATAAGTAGGTTTGGCTGGCTGGCTGGCTGAGAAACGGAGTCTACTAAACTTTAGTCAATTTTTGGTCTATACACTTCAAACTTAATATATAAAGGAATTTCGATTAGTGAAACAAATCTAATGTAGTCTTTAGCAGATAAAATATCTACTAAATGGTCAAGATGGGTTAGAGTACAGATGGTAACGAATAAAGCCGAAAAGGTATATGATTTGGTTTCGATTATAGCTGATAGTCATATTTCTGCAAACTTTTGAAATGACTACATAATAATAGTCAATAGAATATTGGCTATATAATACATACAAAATTTGCATGAATTAAAATATAGTAAAGCGTATTTTATGATCGAACCAAGCCATGGGTCACTAATATATTTTGAGTACAATATAATAATTAATAGAGGATTGGCTCTATAATCTATATATACGAAATTTGCATAAATGAAAATATCATATATATATATATATATATATATATATATATAGAGAGAGAGAGAGAGAGAGAGAGAGAGGGAAGGAGAGAGAGGGAGAGAGAGGAGAGGGAGGGAGAACAGAGATGAGAGACACAACACAATAAACATAATTATATATTTTGTTTTCTATTCGTCGAGTTACTTAAATAAGAAATATTTTTCTTCTAAATCAAAATTAATGAACATTACACCAAATGTAGTTTTCGAACGCCTTCCCAAGATCGTTAATTGATATAGTAATTCATATTTTGAGACAGAGGCGTGCTTGACAAACCGCATACGTCGTACTTTGTCTTATAATGCAACTTATATTTACATAGAACACAATAGGTAGTGATATTTAGTTCACCGTCAAAGCCAAGAGTGTGCACAAGTGTTGCATCTTTTCCGAGGCTGACACTAAATATTTAAGACGGCCACAAGGGTAAATATTGCAGAGCCATGATGATTCTTTCAAGAAACTGGTATACAGAAGTATGTTCACTGCCCTTCTGATGTATAAAAATGTATTGATAAAAAGAAGGAAATAACTGTGGAACAAAATCTCTTTGTCACTGTTAATACGAATAAAAATACTCCACTAAAAACATATAGTGGCAGCGTCAGGGGAGGTAAATGTGATACAAAATCACATATCGATGATCACACACACACACACACACACACACACACACACACACATGGCCACTCGGGGATAAGGGTTATTGCGTGTACATTAATCAATGGGATAATATCATAGTAATCGTTAGTAATGGGGATCTGATGAATTGGATTACTTAAGGGGGTGGTTTATCAGAGAATTTGTTTATGTTGGACTTGAAGACATCTAAGTTGTAGTCAGGTGGGAAACAGGCAAACAGAAGAGAGTTCCACATGCGTGCACATCTAAGAAAGAAGCTTTGTTCATGGAATCTACATTTTGATTTAGGCACAGATAAACAGTGGGGGAAATTATTAACAGTAGTAAAAGTTAGACGAGTATTTTTTGTGAAAGATTGACAAGGAGGGACCAGGGATTGGAGCTCAGACGAGCACTTCCCATGGGAATAACGATAAAAAAAAAGACAGACCCGCAAAGTCTCTTCTGTGAGAAAGAGGTTGCAGGAAAGAGAAAAGGGCATCCGCCACTAAGCTACGAAGTCTATTTTGTACTCTGTTAAGGCAGGATAAGCTGTTTTTAGATGCTCCTGCCCAGATGTGGCAGCAATACTCCATCCTTGGACGTACTTAGCTTTTACACATATAGAGAATTGCATCAGTAGTGAGATATCTCCTGGAGCGGTAGAAGGATCCCACCATTTTCCCAACGTCCCTGGCAACAGATTTGATGTAGGTATTCCATTTCAGATCAGGAGTAAAGGTCAATCCCATAAGATTGTCAACACATGGAGCCTCTCCAAGACAAGAGTCACCTATTTCAATTGATGCCAGATAGGGAACAGAGCATTGATGATGTAAATATAGAAGCTTGGTTTTAGATGCATTAAAAGTAACCAGCAACCTCTTTCCCCTATTGTACTACGCGCTCAAGATCAGAGGAGAGAGAATCAGAGAGAACTTATCATTTACGGCCTTTGATGTGTTGCCATAGATGGTCGTGTCATCAGCATATATGCCAACGATTATTTAAGTATGTGTTTTGGAAGATAATTGATGTAGATCAGGAAGAGAGTTGGGCCCAGGATTGACCATTGAGGGACACCAGCATTAATGCTTCTGATTTCTGCCCACACACCACTACTCTTATGAGCCTATCAGGGAGAAACGATTTAATTATTGAGAAAATATTTCCAGTAATACCGTAGCTGGAAATCTTGTGAAGTAGTCCCTTATCCCATACCTTATCGAAAACCTTTGATATGTCAAGAGTAATTGCCCTAGAAAGGAAGCCTTTGTCAAGAGATTCACTAATCCTATGAGATATAACTGTTAGCACATCTTCTGTAGATCTAGCAGAACGGAAACCATATTGCATGTCAATGAGAAGGTTATTTCTACTAAGGTGGTTGACCTTTATTTAATATGAATGCCAGCAGTTTACTCATAACGCACAGGAGACTTATTGGTCTGTGCTGAGAGGGGTATTATTTATCATCTGAATTTTTAAATACAGGGCGTACCGATGAGGTTTTCCAGGGTGTTGGGAAGCACTTTTGTAGTTGATGTTTTTGAATACTATAATTGGAATGCCATCAGGGACAGTCTCTTTACTGGAATCAAGGTTCTTGATTAGCTTGGCGACATCACGTACAAATATGGCATAGCGTGTTGTCCGTTATAGGAGGAAATAGGGGGAATTGATGGTCTTGGTTGCATAGGGTAGAATTAGCTGCAAAGTTCTTGGCAAAGAGTTTGGCTTTGTCTGATGCTGACGAGATGACATCAGATCCATTGATTATGGTTGGGATAGAACGCACGCTTCTGCTCAGGATCCTGTTTACTATTGCACAAAACTGGTGGGAACCAAGCCGTTGTTCAGCTTCTTTGGATTTCGAATTGAGCATATAACTCTCTTGTATTTTTTATTACTCTTTTACAGTGGTTGCTGGCAGTAATGAAAGCAGCTTTAGTCTCAGTACTCCTATTACGGTAATGTCTATAGAAAAAGTGATTTCTTTGCGCGATGGCAGCAGCACATTCAGGGGAGAACCATGGCTGGATGTTAAGGTTTTTGTTGGAATTGTTTGGATGGTATTCCGTCAGGTCTGGTAGTATAGAGGCCACATTCGTTTTAAACATGGAATGCAGAGGTAGGTCAGATATAAATGTACGGAAGCCATTCCAGTTAGCCAAAAAGTATCGATATACAGCACGCTGGAGAGGTACGTTTGAAGACTTATTACATGTTATTTTTATCTTAACTGATACAAACGAGTAGCCAGAAGATCCCAGAGGAGATAGAACAAAGCATAAACATAACTCAGGGGAAGTTGTGAGAAAAAGGTCTAGAAGGCTTGCATACGTACCGGTCATAATCAATGGGGTATCATGACAGAAACTCCACTTATCATCTGTCTTTGAGTGGGTCAGCCATTCCACATTGTGGACACTGAAGTCACCACAGATGCGAATGTTAGCCGAGGGATGAGCAGACAGGATATAGTCAATTTTATCATATATACTCTTAAAGATAGAAGCTCCGCTGCTGTGGAGGCGATAGAGGGCAAATATAAATGCGTTGGTGTAAGCAAGTGCAACACGGACGTACATATAGGGTAAATTAGGGTATTCTCTGGCGATATCCCTACCACACGGAAAGCCATCTTTAATGTAATGTATTATTCTTTGGGGTCAGCTTTCGATGTTAAGTTAGAGTATCCTTTAATTATGAACACATCTAGGGAAATGGTCGGCCCAAAGCCAGTTTAACCTAGAAAAATATGTCCAGTTTCGTCTCCTCCAATTGTGTTTCATCCTCTTGAAGGTTGAAACGTAGACCCCTGATATTGAAGAAGGAGACATTGTAGTAAGGGATCGACGTTGGATGATGGGGTTCTAGGTTTATTCGTGTATATTTCCAGGATATATATATATACATATATATATATATATATATATATATATAAGTAAATAGGAAACATTATTTCCCTAAAAAACGAAAATGTTATAGGAAGTGAAAGACCGAAAGCATCGTACCGGATATGAATATTAAAACAAAATAGAAAACGAAATAATACGAAATTCGTTCTTTTCTTTCTAAATTAATAACAAAACACCAAAGTACAAAACTTCTTTTGGGCATACCTGCTCCACTTCTTTCTTCTTTTGTTTTTTTTTAACGCAAACGTGATTATCATCCAACATAGCATCAACACACTGATGTAAAACTGGAATAAAATAATTAAATTAGTAATAAATTATGTACAACTAAATACTGCAAAATATTTTATTTCGTTTCCTTTTCCTTTTTGAATATGTTCACATTTTTTTAGAAATTGCTGCAAAACGATTAGGTGATTTTTTCCTGCGGTGAATCGTTCCCTGTGAGCTAATATTCAACGTTGACTTTAATTCTTCTTCGGGGATTCATTTCCTAACTTAACGACCACTTCATAACAAAAAAAGCAAAAAAATGCTTAAGTCATGAAGCATGTCCCCTTCGTTGAAAAACACCAGAACCATGGTTTTAGGCTTGATTAACGTGCTTTCTAAAAATTCTTTATATGGGCGAGGTTCCGTTTCCTAGCTTATAAATCACCTCATAAAAATAAAACGAAACAATACTACCTTATTATAAAATGATTTCTTATTCATTTAAAAGCAATCGAACAAATTGATATAGAATTCATTTTTTTGTCCAAAGGGGTCACTACTTATCTAGGCCGGTAGGCGACTCGAGGATGAAGGTTAATGAGTATACCGCATTCGCTGGGACAATATCGTAATAATCATTAGTAGTCGAAATTTTTTAAATTGACTTACTTAAGGGGACGGCTCATCAAGAACTTGTTCAGGTTGGACTTGAAGACGACCATATTGTAGTCAGTTGGAAAGCATGGAAAACGAAAGAGATTTACACAAACGTGCATTACTAAGAAAGAAATCTACGTTTAGGTTTAAATAAAGAGTAGGGGAAATTATTGATTGTGGTTTCAGCTAAAAGACCAGAAGAGAACTTGACATGAAAATAACGATAAAGTAGAGACAGGTTCGTAACATCTCTTCTGTAGGAAAAAGGTTGCAGAGAAGATAAAATGGAATATCTCACTTGGCTACGAAGTCTATTTTGAACTCTGTCAAGGCAATATAAGTACTTTTAGCAACTCCTGTCTAGATATGGCAACAGTACTCAATCCTTATAAGTACTTGGATCTTATATAGGTAGAGAATTGTATCAGCAGTGAGATATCTACTGGAGCGGTAGAATGATCCGACAATTTTTCTAGCGACCTTCTCAACGGATTTGATGTACGTGTTCCATTTCATATCAGAAGTAAAGGTCAGACAGAAGCTTATTAAAAAATTGAGCCTCCCCAAGACGATAGCCATTCATTTCAATTGACGTAAGACGGGGATCAGAGCATTGATGATGTAAAGCTAGAGGCTGAGTTTTAGATGCCTCAAGATCAGAGGAGAGAAAATCATAGAGAAATTGATCGTTTACAGCCTTTGAAGTGTTGTCATAGATGGTAGTGTCGTCAGCATTAATATCTATGAATAATCTTAGGATGTGGTTTGAGATATAATTGATGTAGATCAAGAAGAGAGTTGGACCCATGATGTTGTGAGCTTCTGATTTCTGTCCATCAATCACTACTCTTATAAACCTATGAGATAGAAATAGTTTAATAATTGAGATTACATTTCCAGCTATACAGTAGCTGGAGATCTTGTGGACTAAACCCTCATGCCATACCCTATTAAAGGCCTTTGATAAGTCAAGAGCAATTGCCCTAGAAACGAAGCCTCCGTCGAGAGATTCACTAATGCTATGAGATATAGCTGTTAGTACATCTACTGTAGATATAGCAGAACGGAAACCATATTGCATGTTAATGAGGAGTTCTTTTTTGATGAAGTAGTTAACTACTCTGTTTAATACAGATTTCAACAACTTACTCGTGACTAACAGGAAACTTATTGGTCTGTACTGAGAGGGAGTTACTGATCACCTGAATTTTTAAATATGAGAGATACTGATTAGATTTTCGAGGGTGTTGGGAAGCAATTCTCCTTAAGACAACGCTTAAACAGTTTTGTAAGTATGGGAGCTACTTCTGGTTGAAGCTTTTTCAACACTATAATTAGAATGCCGTCAGGAGCAGTTGCTTTATTGGAATCGAGGTTTTTGATTAGCTTGGCAACAGCCCGGACAGATATTTTAATGTCGTATAGTGTGTTTTCAGACACAAGATGAAATACAGGGTGTTGACGACCGTGATCGCATAGGATAGAATGAGCTGTAAAGTTATTAGCAAATAGTTTGGCTTTGTCCGATGCTTACGAGGTTACCGCATGTACATTGATTATGATTGGAATAGAGCACACACTTCTATTTAAGACCCTGTGAGTTATTTTACAGTAATTATTGGCAGTCCTGAAGGTGGCTTTAGTCTCACTACATCTATTTCATTGGAAGCAATGGAAAAAGTGATTTCTGTGCGCAATGGCAGCAGCACATTTTGGAAATAACCACGGCTGGCGGTTAGTTTTTTTCTGGAATTTTTGAGGGTATGAAGCGGTCTATACCTACAATTAACCATTCTGTAAGGGCTGATTACTATAGAGGACACTTTTTTTAAACATGGACCATCGAGGTAGATCTGATGTAAATGTACTGAAGCTATCCTAGTCAGCCATAGATTTTCGATCTACTGTACGATGGAGTGGTACGTCTGAGGATTTATTACATTTTGTTTTTATCTTAACTGAGACAACTGAGTGCAGATAGAACGGAGGATGAACATAGCTCAGGGTCATTTTGTTTTTATCTTAACTGAGACAACTGAGTGCAGATAGAACGGAGGATGAACATAGCTCAGGGCTATTTTGTTTTTATATTAACTGAGACAACTGAGTGCAGATAGAACGGAGGATGAACATAGCTCAGGGACATTTTGTTTTTATCTTAACTGAGACAACTGAGTGCAGATAGAACGGAGGATGAACATAGCTCAGGGCTATTTTGTTTTTATATTAACTGAGACAACTGAGTGCAGATAGAACGGAGGATGAACATAGCTCAGGGTCATTTTGTTTTTATCTTAACTGAGACAACTGAGTGCAGATAGAACGGAGGATGAACATAGCTCAGGGCTATTTTGTTTTTATATTAACTGAGACAACTGAGTGCAGATAGAACGGAGGATGAACATAGCTCAGGGACAGTTGTGAGAAAAAGGTCTCGGAGACTTGTGTAATGACGGTCAGTGTCGGGTACACGGGTGGCTTTTTATTGTTTAGCTTTCATTTTTATTAACGGTTTTTCATTCCTGAACGACTACTTTATAAAATAGGTGAATCGTGAACGATTTTATTTTCATCGACTATAACCAGAACCATTGGGTTACGCTTGTTTAAGATGCTTTCTAGGATTTTTTTTATTAACTTATAGACCACATCAGAAAACGAAATAAAATCTTTTCATCTTAATGCTTTTTACTTATTTGATAGAGTATAGGATATAGGATTGATTAACGTTCTTTTTATGAATGTTTTATATTAGCGGTGCGGGTGTATTTCTTAACTTCTCCCATGAAATTGAACATTTCCTAAATTATATTTGCATATTATCTGAACTAAAAAAACACGCGGCTTTTTTTCTTCTAAAGTATGCATTACTTCTAGCTAGTCTAAAGGTAATACGTAACCCTAAAGGTATTACTTCTTAACCAGATTTTTAAACGAGTTAAAAATAACCAGACTTTTCAATTTGATAAAAGTTCCATTATAGCATATTTATTATGGGGTGGTCGAATATTCTTCTGACCACTGCCACCCAACATACCCTTTAAATATCGGCATAAAAGCAGATTTACTTGCTGGCATTCATCCTCTTTAAGCTATCGACTCCAAGCTAAGTCGAACTCTACGGTCCCAAAAGCTAAGAAACCTTTCTGTTCGTAACTTTTGCAGTCTACTAATCTAAAAACACTAACATGTTTAGTTTTTTCTTTTTTCTCTTTTTCCTTATCACAGGTTTAACTTTAATCCTGAATATTTGTCTTGTTTTCTTATCTTTTTCTTAAATCTTTTTTTTTGTCAAAAATACTATTATTAACCAATACTTTTTCTTATATTTAAAACGAGAAAAAAAGTCTCCCATGAAATTGAACATTTCCCAAATTAAATTTGCATATTATCTGAACTAAAAAACACGCGGCTTTTTTTCATTTTTATTTATTTATTTATTTTATTTATTTATTTATTTTATCAATGGAGAGTAGATAATGCATGTGGATGTGTTATCGGAAGCTCCAGTAACTCTCGCTTCTCGGGGGAAGAAAAAGCTGCTTTTCAGGTCGGTAGTACTTTGTAAATAGTAGCCTGAGATGTCGGAAAATTTATGTTTCTATGTCTATCCTTGTGGTCATGTCACTAGTAAGGGTGCTGGAGGTAAACGTATCATCTGGGCTGACGTTACCCGCCTGATAGTCAGGGACCCGAACCACTAAGGAGGCTGCCCTATCAGCAGGTGCAAAGTACCGGGGCTGCTGTATTGCCATTTGGTGAATGGATTCTGGACCATGCAGTAGTTTCTAGTAGGGCCTCTCGATGCCATACTAGTGGGTAATTGTTACGGCTTTACCTTATCATGTGCTACAAAAAAATCTTCCCGTCTTTTCTCTCTTATTTTCCCTCTCTGTCCTGCTCCAACCAAGTCAACCGACCTGCTCCACAAACCCCAACACCTCAACAATAATGACAAATCTCCAAAAAAGAAACACGAATAAACCTAGAACCTCATCCTCCAACGTAGACCCCTACTACCAGGTCTCCTTCTCCAACATCAAGGGTCTACGTTCCAACCTTCCAGAGGTTGAAACACAATTACAGGAGACGAAACCGGACATATTCTTTCTAAGTGAAACTGGCATAGGTCCAACCACTTCTCTAGACGAATTCATAATTAAAGAATACTCTAACTTAACATCGAAAGCTGACCCCCAAGATCGCCAGGGGCTTGGAATATGTGCCTACATAAAAGATGGCTTTCCATGTGGTAGGGATATCTCCAGAGAAGACCCTAATTTTCCTTATATGTGCTTCCGGGTTGCACTAGCTTACACCACTGCATTTATATTTGCCTTCTATCGCCCCCACAACAGTGGGGTTACTATCTTTAAGAGCATATCTGAGAAAATTGACTATATCCTGTCTGCTCATCCTTCGGTTAACAACCACATTTGTGGTGACTTCAATGTCCACAATGTGGAATGGCTGACCCACTCAAATAAAACCAATGACAAGGGGAGGTTTTGTTATGATTTTGCCACTGCCTATGACCTCACTCAGATTGTTCACAAACCCACCCGTGTACCCGATACTACCGGTCAGTATGCAAGCCTTATAGACCTTTTCCTCACAACTTCCCCTGAGCTATGTTCATGTTCCGTTCTATCTCCTCTGGGATCCTCTGACCACTCTGTTGTAGCAGTTAAGATAAAAATGAAATGTAATGCGTCTACAGACGTACCTCTCCACCGTACTGTATATATAGCTGACTGGGATAGCTTCCGTACATTCATATCTGACCTACCTTTGCATTCCATGTTTAAAAAGAATGTGTCCTCTGTAGTATAAGACCTGACCGAATGGTTAATTGTAGGCATAGACCGATTAATACCATTAAAAAATTCCAACAAAAACCTAACAGCCAGCCATGGTTCTGCCCTGAATGTGCTGCTGCCATCGCGCACAGAAATCACTTTTTCCATAGCTACCAACGTAATAGATGTTCTAAGACTAAAACTGCTTTCAGGACTGCCAGCAACCACTGAAAAGGAATAATAAAAAAATCAAGACAGCTATATGCTCAGTCTGTTAAATCCAAAGTAGCTGAGCAGCGGTTTGGTTCCCACAAATTCTGCAAATAGCAAACAGGATCTTGAACAGAAGCGTACGTTCTATCCCAACTATCATCAATGGACCTGAGGTCATCTCGCCAACATCAGACAAGGCCAAACTATTTGCCAAAGAATTTCCAGCTAATTCTACCCTATACGACAATGACCATCAACTACCCGGACAACACGCTATGCAACATACAAATATCTGTGCGTGAGGTCGCCAAGCTAATCAAGAACCTTGATTCCAGTAAAGCAACTGGCCCTGACGGCATTCCAGTTATAGTGCTGAAAAAGCTCCAACCAGAACTTGTCCCCATATTTACAAAACTGTTTAAGCGTTGCCTTAAGGAGAAGTGCTTTCCAACCCCCTGGAAAACCTCACCAGTATGCTCTGTATTTAAGAATTCAGGTGAAAAATCATCTCCCTCTCAGTACAGACCAATAAGTCTCCTGTGTGTCATAAGTAAGTTGTTGGAATCCATATTATATAAAGAAGTAGTCAACCACCTCAACAGAAACAAACTTCTTAGTGACATACAATATGGTTTTCGCTCTGCAAGATCTACAGCAGATGTGCTAACGGTTATGTTTCATAGGATTAGTGAATCTCTTGACAAAGGTTTCCTTTCCAGTGCAATTGCTCTTGACATATGGAAGGCGTTCGATAAGGTATGTCATATGGCCTACTTCACAAGATTTCCAGCTAGGGTATAACTGGAAATGTTTTGTCAATAATTAAACCATTTCTCTCTGATAGGCTCATAAGAGTAGTGGTTGATGCGCAGAAATCAGATGCCCATAGTATTAATGCTGGAGTCCCCCATTGGTCCATACTGGGCCCAACTCTCTTCCTGATCTGCATCAATTATCTCCCAAAACACATACTTATCTCATTCGTTGATCTCTATGCTGATAACACGACCATCTATGGCAACACATCAAAGGCCGTAAATGACAAAGTTCTCTCTGATTCTCTCTCCTCTGATCTTGAACGCGTAGTACAATGGGGGAAGAGGTGGCTGGTCACTTTTAATGCATCCAAAACCAAGCTTCTATGCTTACATCATCGGCGCTCTTATCCCCATCTGGCATCAATTGAAATTAATGGCTCTCGTCTTGGGGAGGCTCCATGTGTTGACAAGCTTCTGGGTTTGACCTTTACTCCTGATCTGAAATGGAACACGTACGTCAAGTCTGTTGCCATGGACGGTGGGATCCTTCTACGGCTCCAGAAGATATCTCAGTACTGATGCAATTCCTATCTGTATAAAAGCCAAGTCGTCCAAAGATGGAGTACTGGTGCCACATCTGGGCAAGGGCTGCTAAAAACAGTCTATCCTGCTTTGACAGAGTACAAAATAGACTTAGTGGTTTAGTGGGGGATGCCCTTTTCTCTTCCCTGCAACCTCTCTCCCACAGAAGAGACGTTGCGAGCCTGTCTTCATTTATCGTTATTTCCATGGCAAATGCTCGTCTGAGCCCCAATCTCTCGTCCCCCCTCGCCAATCTTTCACAAGAAACACCCGTCTAGCTGAAACTACTGTCAATAATTTTTCCCACTCGTTATCTGTGCCTAAATCCAAATGTAAATTCCATGAGCAGAGCCTCTTTCTCAGAAGTGCACGCATGTGGAACTCTCTTCCGTTCGCCTGTTCCCACCCGACTACAACTTAGATGTCTTCAAATCCAACATAAACAGATTCCTGACAAACTTAAGTAAGACACTCTATCAAATCTCCAATACTAATGATTACTACAATACTATCTCATTGATTACTGTACACGCAATAACCCTTATCCCTGAGTGGCTTCCGGGGCTTAATAAGTGGTGACCCCATGTACAAAAAAAACAAAACAAAATAAACTTATTCATCACATAATTAAGATAAAACAAAAACAAAACCCAGTTACTTCAGTCAATAAGGATTTCTCTTTCATTGCAAATACATCAGAACAAACGGTTTCAGGACTGCTTAAAATTTGTCATTAACATGCTTTAATAATTGCTTTCCTTTGTCTACGATAATGCGTTAGATAATAAGAGTATAATTTGTTTTTTTGAGAGGCTGAGATACTTTAACGAATCTATTCTCATTTTGTGCCATATTTGTGATATCGTTTAAGCGTGTAACGCCTATACTCCGATATATGTATATATATATATATATATATATATATATATATATATATATATATATATATAATCATAGCTCTAAAAAATCTTATATTATTATTTTATTAAATGAAAAAAAATCATTTGGTTATTTGTTAGTATTCTTCAAAATAGACGAGTGTTGTTAATTAATTTAGTTAGTTAATCTGATGTTAGCATGGTTTGTGCTGTTTGGTAATAGAACATGAATATTGAAAGACGAAGAAATAAAGAAACATCTGCTCAAAATCTAAAAGTATATTTTAGATATGTACAATTTTAGTGCAAAATACAGTAGACGTTTCCCGAATATCCATATAAACACCTAACGAGTATATGAGAACATAACCTACTTAAAACTTCAAAGAACTGCACGCCTGTGGAACTCTGTTCCGTCTGCCTGCTTCCCACCGGACTACAACTTGGATGTCTTCAAGTCCAATGTTAACAAATTCCTAATGAACCGCCCCCTTAAGTAAACACTTCATCAAATCTCCACACTAACGTTATGTACTTGCAATAACCCTTATCCCTGAGTGGCTCCCGGGCCTTGATAAATGGTGATCACTGTGTAAAAAAAAAAAAAAAAATTATATTTTCGGTACTCTTGCATAATTTGACCCGAATTCTCGTGAATTCCCGTCAAGCATAGATCGGGCGAGACGGGCAATTATTGGTGTCAGCCGAGCGTCGTAACAGACGCAGACTAATGAAAAAAAAAAAAAAAATGGAAAAAATACAAATGCAAATAATAAAAAATAACAAAAAAAAACTACCTTGAAAAATGAAAACATGGTTATTTCATTTTAGTATTTAATTTTTTTTTTGCAAAATATTTATCAACAGAAAGTTTGTTTTTTTCCTCCAAGAAAATATTTTTTTAACCGTATGATTGTTAGGTGTAAGTACAAGTTATTTTGTTTTGCTTGTTTTCTTTTTTGTAACCGTATTTTTTCTTTTTTTTTTTCTGTTTTCTTTTTCAAGACTTGTTATTAAGTCAAGTTCTTTGGTGGCACTGTCCATTTGTACATCTTCAGGAGAAACCATCCTTAACACACGATCTTTTTTAAAGTAAACATTTGTGCAATGCACCTTATTTTTGGGGGACAGCAATTTCTTTTCCTGACAATATGAGATTGTCTGCATCGATGTTTTCATTTCTTTTTCTAACATGTATAGATTTATTTTCTTGCTTGTCATTTTTCTGTTTGGCAAGTTTTGAAAATATATTTATCATCTTTTTTCTTTTTTTTTGTTGGTTTAGTCGCTTTCTTCCAATTCGAATGTCGTCTGCTTCCATTTAGATAGCGCTTTTTCTTTGGCTAATCAAACTCCCAAAAATTAAATTAAAAATAATAATAATAAATAAATAAGTAACTAATCAGAAAATAAAAAGTCACCCCCACCCACTTAATATCACCTTAAAAAATACTAAAAACATAACAGAAAAAAAAACTTAAATAAATAAAATAAAAAGTCGAGTTAACGTTTCAAAATTTGAACAACGATCGCGGCTGACACCGATGATTGCCGGTCTCGCCCGATCCATGCTTGACGGGAATTTACGAGAATTCGGGTCAAATTATGAAAGAGTACCCTATTTTTATATATTTACAAACCTTACTTTTAAAATCCCCCAAACTGATTTAAGTGGTCTGAAATCTCTAAGTGCCTTCTTATTCTAAGGAAGCAACGAAAAACTTGCATAATTTGACCCGAATTCTCGTGAATTCCCGTCATGCATAGATCGGGCGAGACCGGCAATTATTGGTGTCACTATATTGTATCTTCATGGCATTAATAGCATATGTGTAAAATTCTTTAGGTAAGACCATGCAAGTGTTCCCGCTATATAATTAGATAAGGTTACAAGCGTGAAAAGTTTAGCCAATAAACACATTAATCAATGAGAAAATTGCAATTGATTACATCTATTTATTATATAAGGTATTTAACAGATTATAATAATTTAAGCTAGATTTACCTTTCGATGCATTCATTTTACACATCGTAACCCAACTTTACTATTCTGTGCCTGCTGAATTGCCATATAATAAGATAACCATTAAAGGTTTTTATTTTAACGAACGGTGTGAGATCGGTGTAAAAATAGGAAATAGTATTACAAACAATATAACACATATATTTGTATGATTTCAAATCATTTAAAGAATTAACATTATATTCACATAAAAGTCTTTAAATAAAACACCAACGGATATTCTAAGATTATTCCTTTTTAATCTCCGATTATAAACTTAACATTCTGTAGACCTAACATTTATTAATGTGTCTATGAACCGAATACTCTACTATATTCTAGATCTATATACTTAATTTTTTTAATTAACTATCAGGGAGATCCAACGTTGCCCAGGATTGAATGGGAATCAACAAATGTTCTACAACTCAGATAATTTCATTCTTATAGAAATCGGTGAAATTGCCCATTTTCAATCAAATTGATTGATTGCCTACACTAGTCGGGACACATCGCCGTGCACCGCAGAGACTCTTTACATGCACCCTCGCTGAGATGTAATCCACAATACATTGTAGTTTACTGTTGGTTTAAAAATATGTTTTATGATGGCTTGAATTAAAGTTTAAAATGCAAAACTCAAGCATCACAGTTCAATTGTTATCTAAACGGGAAAATTCATTTTGTAGGCGCCTTTGTCTTATCAAAGAACATACTGCTGATTTTATAGACCGGTACGTTCCACTTGCTCTGTCATAAACCATCTGAATGTAATGTTAGGTTGTATAATGGTGTAATGTTAGGTTGTATAATGGTGTTAACTTTGGTCCAAATATGACTTTCTTTCTTTTATTAGGACTTTTTTTTACGATTTTCAATACTTATCTAAGCTATTCCGATACACTACTTATCTGAGAACACTCCCAGACACATAAAGTACATTTGTGTGAAATAAAAAATGCAACAGCTGTTTCGGAATTTATAGGGAAATAACTCAAACGCACAAAGTGTCTTTCATATTTAAGTATCAATATTTAGTCTATCGTCATATTTAATGCAGTGCACCTATTTTCGTTGGTAAATAGTTGTTAATATAACTATTAGTACTTCTTATTCTTGAATTCTCTACGGTTTCTAATTAGATTCATATCTCTATGTTTGTCTAACAGATCTCTATATAAAATCATATTTTTAAACCCAGATGATCAATGATACTTTATTAAAAAGAATTAACTCCGACATAATACTAGTCTTTTTTTCTGTTTGTACTAACATAATTCAAGAGTAAATGGAACGTATTTTATATATCAATCTGAAAAATTATTAAGCGTCTGGACACTATAGTAGCTCTTTGTTAAAAAGTAGAAAGCACTTTCTTATCTCACGAATGACGCTATTGAAGAATTCCATAGTGTATAGCTTTAACCTATAAGTCATCTGACTAAAAAGGTGATGATTTTACAGGCTGCGCGTTCTATTGAGAAAACTTATAACACGCTATAAGTCAAATTCCTGCTGAATAAACTGAATAAAAGTTATATATTTATATTCTAACTAGACCGTATCCCAGCGTTGCCTAATCGTAAAATATGATTTAATATGATATTTTAATTTATGCAGATTTCGTATTTATTATTATAGAGTTAATACTCAGTATATTCTACCCAATATACGGTAGTGATTTCGAAAGTGAAAAGAAATAGGACTTGGGTGCTAATGGTTAGAATCGAAACCAAAAGATATATCGCTCTAACGACATTGGTAATCATCTGAACTACCAGCAGTGAATATTAAAGCTTAAAAAATAACTTACATTAATATATAAATGTATATTTGCGCATGCGTAGCGAAGCACTTAAAGTCAACGAATGCCGTCGAAGTTTCATTTTCGTTTGACTCTTTAGCACCTATTTTTACCGGCGTAAACCAAATCGAATTTTTTCCTCAGGTCCGAATTCCTTATATATTTAGTTTCAAATATGCAGACTAAAAATTGACAGAGTAGTTTGGCAAGGGCCGTTCCTCACACAGACATATATCTATATTCTTATAAAGTTGGTTCTTTCTCGCCCCGACATTGGTATTAAAAGTCTACTTCTTCAAATTAAAAATTATTAAAACAAACTTCTTAATATATACCAGCGATTACATGAGTGTTAATTAATTAGCATATTCATATATAAACCGAACAGTTTCTTACTGATTTTCCTGGTTTCTTATAAGATGATTTGTTTCTATTTCACTAATACGCTGAATTCTATTTCACTAATACGCTGAATTCTAGGTATGCATAGTTACTATGTACTGAATAATTGAATAGAATTTAAAATTTAAAAAATGAAAACAATCAAGCACACTAAAATATTTATATTTATATATCTATATACATATGAAGTTAAGTTTTTCTCTCTCTGACATTGATATTAAAAGCCTACTTTTTCTATTTAAATTTATTAAACCCATGTTCTTAATATTCAATCATGGAGAAGGAACGACTACATAAGGGTGAACTATTTTGCATATTAAAAAAACACGAGTATTACTTATTTTTATGGTTTCTAATTGGATGATTGTTTTCATTTCGCAACTACTCCGAATTCTATTCATGCATAGTTTCTATATTCTGCACAATTACGTAGAATTTAAGGTGAAAACGTTCTAGCACACGGATATATATATATATATATATGCGTATATATATCTGTACATTTATATATATATATTTAATATATATATATATATATATATATATATTTAATCAACTTTTTTGGATTTATATCGTTATTGGATATTTTACCCTTTACCAAACCATCCATTCACGTGAAATCACCTTTTTCTTCCCCCTATTCTCTCTGCTTCACTATTTTTTTTAACAAGTAAGATCTATGACTTACTTGTAGTTTCATTAAACACTTTTGCAAGCAAAGTCCGACCCCACATTTTGCTAATCCCTACCCTCTAATGAGAAGTAAAGTATTTCTTCGAAACTCCGCTGATTAAGGACTATCCTCTTATTTTGTGCATTCTTTTCAAAATTAAATATGTTTTTAACTTTTTTTCAGAGTATTTTTACATGTTTTATTAACTACTTGTTCTTATATATATATATATATATATATATATATATATATATATATATATATAATTTCAACAAAAGTTGAATAAAATATATATAATTTCAACAAAAGTTATATATATATATATATATATATATATATATATATAACTTTTGTTGAAATTTGATATATATAGACTACTGGGACTTGTAGCATACTTTCCATCTGGACTTTATCTTGTAAAAATATGCGCTAATATGTCAAAATTGAAAGAACACAGTTGACCTGTGGTAAATCGACAGAGGGAAGTTGATCATCTTTTGAGCATTACATATACATTTTATCCTAAAATCGCTTAATTTTCTAGCGTTTTTTTCTCCGTCTAACGATAGCGCAGATGTATCGAAGAAAGCTAAATAACGACGATGTCTGAGCGCTGGAAGTTTTGGTTTCGATTCTAGCTGATGGCGCAGACATTTTTTTCTTAACCTTTGAAATCATTACAATATATATATGTACTTCCACCTAATAAAATAAGATTCACAAAAGAACCGCTTTCAATCGAACTCAGAATCCGTCTATTACAAAGAAAAGAGAGCTATGCAAATTGTGGTACCGTCGGGATTAAAAGTGACTGCATATAAGGACGTTCTTCTTGTGAGAGAGACAGAACGTGATCTTGTTGATGCGATCGAACGTAATTGTGATTTTGTGAAGAAGAAGAAGAGAACGATATGACTGTTAACTGCGTGGGCGACGAAGGACGAGCGAGGAAAAGTTTCGACCTTTTTTTTTGTCTTCAATTCTACAAATTAATTAACTAAATTATCATCCTATTTATACAGTCTAATATGTTATGCTTATTACATATATACCTCTACCCAAATATATTAGCTTTGGGAAGTATTCGGGTGTATCAAATAGAAAGTAAAAGCTAAGGCGCTCTTCATCTTAATGACAGTAAATCATATGAGGTCTAGTGTACATGAACTAAAACATTTCTCAGCACACAAATCTCATGTAAAAATAATAAGAAACTAATCATAATGTAATAGCGGAAATAGCAAAAGAAAAAATGCTTAGACAAGACACACGTATTGATATTTACATCAAGATGAACAACATAAAAATAAACATTTATTTGACTTAATGGAATACGTCTGACATCGACACAAGAATAATTATTTTTGTTATGTTTTACTTCAAATAAAGAAAAGAGAATGGAGAATGAGCGAACTTTCTTATATTTTGATATTCAGAATGACTCGTTATAATGTAAACACTAACGGTTGTGTATATACATTCTTAAAATTCAGTTTTGTGGTTAAAAAGTATAAAAAGTATTAATTATAATATGAAGGAACAAAAGTTTCTTAACTAATTATCATGGCTAATGAGACACTAATTAAAATTATTTCTTTCAAGCTCCTAGGGTTAACATTCATAGACAACATGAATTGGAACAAATACATTTAGATAATTACTAAGGCTGCTGCAATGAAGATGGGCTCTCTATACCGCGTTTAAAGGCTTCTAACACCTGAGAAACTCCTGTATCTCTACAAGGCGTCGGTTCACCCATGCTGTGAGTTGTGGAAAATTCCACATACAACCGCCATCTTTCTTTTAGGCCGGTAATATATAGTAGTCGGTCTGTGATTGGTTTAAATTTGAATGTGTCAGGTGATTTGACTTGGCGCCTTTTTGTGTTCATCCGTTGATTTTTAAGTCTAAGAAAGAACACGGAACGGTATAGACTCAAACCAGTGATTTCCTCAATAGGGAGTCAAGACAATTCCTTCATGAACGCCAAACAGTCGTTGAACGAAGGACACATCTCTACAAGCAGAGACAACTTATTTTACTGAACCTATTTAAATCAAGGAGGCCATTTCACCACTGTTCGGCATGTTATTATCCAATTATTGGATCTTATCTTATTTCTTCTTGAGTCTTAAGGGGCTCACATTATGCCTGATTATAGGCGCCATCATTCCCGCCACGTTCCACATGATCATCATGGATCCTTCCAAAGGAAAAGCGAACAAATATTCCAACAATAGAAATTCATACTAAAGGCTCCATGCGTATAGTAGAAAATCGGGCTACTGTTTTGCAAAAGGACTATACCAGAACCAAAGAACTTTCATTGCTGTTACACTGTGAATAAATTTTGAGTTTAAATGTATGGCTTTTGTTTGTGGAATTCATTTGCTTCTGCAGAGAGGAAATTGAGTGTGTAAGAAAGAAATTTCTTACAGAGCATTATTGCCACATCTGAGCTGGTGACTCTGCTACTAGTCTCTCGTTACTAGACAGTGTTAACAAAAGAGTCACCAACCTAATAGGTCCTGAATTATCAACTAAGCTTCAACCTCTGTCCCATAGCTGAAACATGATATCTCTGTGTCTGTTTTACAAGTATTTCAACGGGAAGTGCTCTGAATAATTCCAAGCACTTGTATGCTCCCGACGACAATTGTTTCGACAAACTCGACAAGCAGCAAAATCCCACCTCTACACTGTAGAAACCCTTGATACCGTAAAGCCTTCAACTCGAATAGCTTTTTCTTCAGATTGCTGAACTTTGGAATTCCCTCCCGGGCCCCTGCTTCCCTGACTGTACTGATATGCAGAAATTAAATGGTAATGTAAACAGACATCTCACTGCCCAACTCCCTAAATAATATCCCCACAAATCTGGTTCCAAAATAGTAGCCCCTGACGTTTGGGGTGAATTGACAAAAAAAAAACTGTGGAAGAATAGTGAGTCGAGTGTTTAGCGGCCGAGAGAACACATCGATGTCAAAATGAGGTGCAACTTACGGTTTCAGCAAAAAACAGTGTTGCACATTTTAATTACAAGCTCTTTTGTCGAGAAAGTAAATTCATGCGCTTAATTGGGACCACATCGATTATTCATCATAGGAAAAAAGAGTGACAATTGAGTTAGCATCGTGATTTAGAAAATTGGGCGTCGAATTATTGAGAATTGTCATTGCCATGTTTTGGAAAATCGTTATTTACAAATCGAGGGTCAGAATTTTTGTAAAGTTGGGTTCGGAATGCTTTGAAGAATTGTAAATTGGGATTCGAGAGTCGGACCCGTTGCTAGTTGGTGTTGCTATGGAGTCGCTAATTACGATTCTAGAGTCGAAGTTTTTTTTTTTTAGTCGACATCAACATTTTGGAAAATTGTTAATACAATTCGAGAGCCAGACTTTTTGATTTTCGATTTTTAATAGGTGAAGAGCTAGCTATCTCTGGCCATGTAGAGTAGTTATGCATGACCGTGTATGAACACTTAATTTGGATTGAAGAGCCGTTCCATTTAAGTTAACAAATTTACCGAATTTCCATTACTAACGATTACTTTATTGTCCAATTGACTACTGTACACTCTTTGGCCCTTATCCTCGAGTGACCTCTTGGCCTTGATAAGTGGTGATGCCTATATAAAAAATCACTATTTTACTAGATCTTTTGCAATCACGAATGCATAATAATGACACACATGAACTGATTAAGAACAAACTAAAATGAATGTACAAAATGTTTAACGATTATTTCAATTTTTACCCCCATTTTAACCCCTTAAAAACTATTTTAACCCCTTAAAAACTATTTTAACACTTTAAAAACTATTTTAACCCCTTATTTTTATAACACAGTTTATCTATAAAAGAATATGTTGCTTTTATTTTATGCTGACAAATCTTTTGATTATAAATTGTTACTGGTGTTTTCACGTTTCTGAAAGGCGTGTGAGGTGAGGTGAAGTGCGTGGTTGTGTCGGATGTCTTGCAGTGAAAAAATGTGACAGCCTTTCTCTCTCTCTCTCTCTCTCTCTCTCTGACCGACTGACTGGCTTACTCTTTGTGAGGGTTCATTTATATAGATATTCGTATACCCATTAACCCTTATCCTCAAGTGGCCACCAGGTTTTGATAAGTGGTGACTCCTTTGTAAAAAATAAAAATAAAAATAAAAGATAACATTACCAAAGGAGAAATAAATTACTTTTCTATCTCCCTCAATAAGTTTTTTTGTTTGCTTGTTTTAACTTATTTTAAAGCGTTTATTTAGTTTGAAACGCAAGTAGTGCCAAGCGCTTTAGTTAAACCGACAACAAGATGACGGACATGTATTAAGGAATACTTATGTCTATTCGTATATGAAGGATTATTTCTTATTGGCCGTAAATAAAGAGCTAGTTGTGTCTGACAATATAGGAAGCGTTAATTATGTCTGGTTGTGTATGAAAAACTATTGATTGTGTCTTGCCATATATTAAGGACATTGTGTCTAACTGTGTATGAAGGATACATCCGGTCATCTATGAAGAACTAAATATGTCTGGGAATGTATAATAGGCTTGTAGTGTCTAGCCGTGTATGAAATGTTAGTTGTGTTTGGCCGTGTATGAAATATTAGTTGTGTCTGGTTGTGTATGGAGAACTAGTTTTGTATGGCGGTGTAGGAGACGCTAGAGATGTAAGTGATGATGAGGACTATGAAATGTGAAACGATCTTTAATGATCACGGGAGGCGTCTGGTTTAAAAAAAAAAAGAAATTAGTTTGCATACGAGGAAGGGCGTAATGGGGAGGACAGTTAGTCGAGTGTTTGGCCGCTGACATCAAAGTTAAATGATGGTGTGAATTATGAAAATGGAATTGAAAATAGCACTAAACTTATGCAGGTTTAACTGGTTTCCTCTAAAAGAGTAAGTTCGATGGGAGTATGAAATAACCAAGCGGTCCCTAGTCGCATGTAAATCCCGTTAGGGGAGATAACGATATTAGTTTTGCAACTCTTTCAGGGCATAGAATTCCCAAATTAATCACATACAGCGTGTAAATTTCCAAATTCGTCACCCATCTGGTATTGGCTAGGTCTAAAGTTGCTTGACTTTGATGATTTAACGAGAACCGGTGTGTCACAGTGATTATGCCGGACTAATGAAAAGAAGCGCTGTTAATCTTGATTTAAGTTACGACTTTCACACATACATGCTAATATCTTAAAATAGAATAGCTGAGAATTTTGACGAGAACTTATAATAGACAGAGACTTCATGAAATAATTCACAGACCTATATATATATATATATATATATATATATATATATATATATATATATATATGCATATATATATATATATATATATAGATAGATAGATAGATAGATAGATAGAGAGAGAGAGAGAGAGAGAGAGAGAGAGAGATAGAGATAATATATATATAAATAAAATGGATGCATGAAGCTTGGACATATTAAATTCGAAATATAAACTTAGGACATCAATGTGGTCGCAGTGCCAAAGGAAAGTGATTTACTTATTTTTCCAAATATGATGTATGAA
The DNA here is from genome assembly GCF_053919585.1 of Euprymna scolopes. Classification (NCBI taxonomy): domain Eukaryota; kingdom Metazoa; phylum Mollusca; class Cephalopoda; order Sepiida; family Sepiolidae; genus Euprymna; species Euprymna scolopes. The sequence goes on from NW_027633913.1 coordinate 86,444, forward strand.
AAAGGTGAACATTTTCGGTGTTTTCTATTTGGAAAATGTTTGAAGCTTTATGAAGAAGACATATCTTCGTGAAAAATAGGGTGAAAACTGTCGGCAAAACTGTTGCCAGTGAGTTAGATGAGGCTAAAATATTAAATTTTAATTTTGTCTGAAATGTGCCGATAGAAACACGCAGACCGTAGATTTCATGAAGCATTTTCTTATAACGTAGGTGGTGGAGAATTGTAAATTATGTACCGAAATTTCGTTAACGATCATCCATCCAAGGCGATGCAGTGTAAGTGTATCGGCTATCGTATTAGAATAATGTAACATATGCATATGAGCGCGTGGAAAAATCTCAACAGCAGCGTAGGATAGCTGGCTTGCGAAGAGATCATCAGCAGCAGTAGTCCAAAAACACGCATATGCAAATTAGTAATTGTGTGCGAGAAGAAATAAGAGAAAAAAGGAGAGAAAAATGCACCACGTGCTCGGGGGAGAAGCAAAGTGCGACGTCGAAGAAAATGGACGTGTAAAGTCACAGGCGATAAATGGCTGGCGATGGAGGAAGAAGAAAAGTGTAACCTGGTGATATGGACGATGGCGAGAAGCTTTTAAGTGGTGTCAAGACAGGAGAGTACGTTAATAAAAATTTACGTAATAAAAAACAAAACAAAAAAAACCAAACAAACCGCATTTGTATTTATTTTCTGCTTTGTTTGTAACTGCAACGTTACAATAAAGTTGGGAGGAGACAGTTGTTTCACCAGTGCAATTTCTCCTCGGTATGATTGTAGCTGTCACCTTTTTACTAGGTTTACTGTTCATTCCGTTATTTCACGACTTTTTGGGACAAAATTTGTCCGAAGTAAATTCATTGCTAAACAACATTTTCTCGACTCTAGACGAAAGTGACAAAAGGGGCGAAGTGGACGTAAGAAGAATATCTTTTAACCCTTTTAGAAGTTTAGTAAATATCTTCGCATACGGGCTGGGCTCTATAGAAAAATCGGGGAAAGCGAGATAATTTTTTTGTGAATCAGAGTACGTTTGCAGAAATTGTTGGTCAATTGTTTCTTTTCATTACTGAAGAAAAAGAAGAAATATTTTTCTTTAAATGTATTTAACATAAACTTTAAATCATTCGTTTAAGACGATTAGAACAAAATTTCAGTGGAATGTTGTATTGACTATACTGACACGCATTGTGATAAAAAATATGCTATGTTTTAGCATTTATTAAACAATTCAGTCAGTGTCCCATTCAAATGCCCTTTCAAATCTTACTTTCCTGGTGGCTGATTAGTAGGGCTATGGCAATAAAATGTTCTTATCATTGTTTTGACTTTTGAGTATATATCCGACACAGCTAGACACAGTCGATCGAGGACCACATCACTATATAAAAACATATAAAATATTAACCGATTTAAAGTCGAGAGTCAAAATAATGAAAAGAATATTCTCTTGTCATAGCCCTATTGATTAATTGTTTCTGTTGTACGACACTTCTCGTATTAAAACCAACCTTCAAAATTATCGCCTCATAAAATTACTCCGGTGTCCGCTTAAATATTAATCTAAAGATAATTTGCGATCTCATTAATGCTAAACTTTTTTCTGACATCAGTATTAGTTAAGCCAAGCACCTTCTACTGTAGATATCTTAACGGTAATTTTTGAAAGGATAGACCGTACATGGGATAAATCAGATGAAGCGATGGCAGTAGAGCTTGCTGTATCTAAAGGTTTTGTAAAATTCTTGTATGAAGTACTGTCCAGGAAGAATAATTCATATAGCATGACTGGAGTAATATTTAATATAATCACATGCCTTATATCCAAATGTATCGTCCAGGTTGTCATCGATGAACACATATTCAAAAATATAACATTAATGCGGGTGTACTCTAGCGATCGATCCTCGAACATTTAATGTTGCTGATTTTTATGAAGGCCCAACCTCGTAAAATTGTATCGGAGATGATTATATTTGCCGATGACGCCACTCTTTATTTCGATAGGTAAGTAAAACGAACGTGAAAACTATTCGACTTCTGGAACAAATATATAGAAGATACTGCTAAGTCTGTTCCATGGAAACTGGTTTATCCTACCGTAGTAGAACAGTTCTCAGATCTATAAGTACTTTATATCTCTACAAAGCCACCATCCGCCAATGCATTATTATTGTTACATTAGGACTAGTGTACTATCCACTAATCTCTCCCTTTCTGAACAGACACCAGCAAGTCTCTAATATAATAGATCATATATCGTCCACCAATCTACAACCTTTCCCTATCGTCGAAATGTGGCAATGTACTTGGTTAACAAGTACTTCAATGGAAGGTTCTCAGAAGAACTTGCTCATCCAGTGCCCCTATCGGCGTAAATAAACCTTATCAATCTAACAATCAGCTAAATCACAAAGGCTTTTAGATGTCAGAAAGCCATCTACACTTATAGTTTATTTCTTGAACTGTTAGCATTTAAAACCCCCTCTCTGTATTCGACTTTTCCGACTGTACGAAATTTAAATTAAATGTAAACAGCTGTTCATTTATAAATCTAGCCTGTAATCTACAGTAGCTTTTTATGTCTCAGTAGCAACATGACTTTGATGTGAATGATGTGACCATAGATATTTGTTTTGATGCAATTTTAATAGATCTTGTGAAGTTTAAAAATAAAATAAAATGTAGTATGTGCTTTAGTTATGCGTTAGCAGTTCAGCCCGGCTTTATTCGGGCCCTATGTACTGTTCATAACTTTATGTGCATACACACACACACACACACACACACACACACACACACACATATATATATATATATATATATATATATATATATTAAAAACTCATGCCAAGGTAACCTACATCTAAATTTTCAAGTGTTTAGACCCAAAATTGACGGATGAGTTTAGTAGAGTTTTCAAAGGAGGAATCATTGAACTTTGACCCCTTAATAGCCAAATTTCTGTCCGAAAACTGATCAGACAGATTTTCCCAAATTTCATTACCTCTTATGTCGAGTCTCGAGTCTGTAGGTTAAAAATTGACAGAGTAGTTTGGTAGAGAAATTTACACACACAGACACACAAACAGACAGCCACTTTTACTGATGGCTCTCTCTCTATATATATGTATATATATGTCTTGAATATACATATATATATATATATGTCTTGAATATACATATATATATATATATATGAACAAATGATTAATAAAATATGTTAAAAGACATCTTGAAAAAGAGTTAAAAACATATTTAATTTTATAAAAGGAAGCACAAGATAAGTGGATAGTCCTTAATCCGCGGAGTTTCGAAGAAATACTCTCCTTCTCATCAGCGGGCAGGAATTAGCAAAATGCAGGATCGTATTTTGCATATTAAAGTATTTAATGAAACTACAAGCAAGTCAAAGATCTTACTTGGTTAAAAAAGGGTGAGGTAAGGGGAACAGGAGGCAAAAGAAAAATAATAAAAAGATTTCACATGAATGGATAGTCTGGTAAAAAAAAGGGTAAAAATCCAAAAATGGTAAAATCCAAAACGGTCGAACTTAAAATTTCAATCCACTAGGTAAATTACAAATGGTCCAAAATCATCCAAAAGGCAGAGTTCCTTGAAAAAAAGCGCAAATTCCAAATCATTAAAAGAAAAATACTAGACATAATATTTGAAACACGTCTGCCAAGGCTGGATGAACCAAAAAAAGTTTATTTTACTTGAGTTTATTTTACTTGTAAATATTAACTCTTTAATATTTATAATATATTTTAAGTTTACCATTTTGATTACCTTAGTAAACTTATTGTAACTTTTATTTTATATATATATATATATATATATATATATATATATATATATATGTATATATGTATATATATATATATATATTTAGTGGGGATGGTAATTAATAAAAACTGAAGAAAGTGCTAAATACTGTTGTTGAGCAAATATGCATTTTATTTTTTATTACCGTATCTTTCTGTTAAGTTACATTATTGATTCGGCTACACGGCCGTTTTTTTACCGCTTATGTTTGGAGGCGGGAGGTCTATGATTCGGTTTAGTTTTTTTAGTTTCTATTTTGTTGTTAATCGTTTGGAGAGGGGCAGCTAGCGGTGGCAGCCACGGTTACACTCATGCGCACGTACACACATATATACTTAAAAGAAACGGTCACGGGTACACATAATGCCCGCCCTGGAACTCGAACTAAACCAGTGGATAAATACTAAAGACACCATAAAATGATTCAACAACATCCAAAATAAAAAGAAGGCCGCCTTCATCCAGTTCGATATTGAAAGCTACTATCCTTCCATATCAAAGGAACTGTTTGACGAAGCCTTGGAATTTGCCTCTCTACCCTCCGACCTGCAACCATCCGAAATGGACATTATAAAAAAGTTTAGAAAAACAGTCCTAATCAGCCAAGGCACCCAATGGACTAAGAAGGACCAATCCGGATCATTCGACCTCTCAATGGGTGCGGCAGACTCAGCAGAAGCAACTGATCTTGTCGGTCTTTTCATCCTATACAACCTAACAAACACTATAAATAACAAAAACATGGGAATATATAGAGACGATGGCCTCATAATAGTTGAAAACTCAAATGGCTCCAAATGCGAAAAAATAAAGAAAACCTTAACTAAAGAAATGAACAGAATAGGCCTAAAACTAGACATCAAATCCAACATAAAAACCGTCAACTTCCTCGATGTAATTCTCAATCTCTCAAGCAACTCATACGAACCCTACACCAAAGACAACATCTACCCACTCTATATACACCCACTATCAAACCACCCAAAACATATAATTAAGCAAATCCCCACATCGATCGAAAAAAGACTTAGCACCAACTCCTCCAAACTCGAAATTTTCAACAAACATAAACCCTTCTATGAAAATGCACTAAAGGAAAGTGGTCACCCAAAAACTACCTTCAATTACATTAAACCAAATCCACCCAATACCGCAAACAAGAGAAATAGAACTAGGAAAATAATTTGGTTCAACCCCCCTTCAATACAATGGTCAAAACAAAACTTGGCACTAAATTCTTCCAACTTATAACCAACCACTTCCCACCCAGCCACTACACAAAATCGTCAACAAAAACACAATTAAACTCAGCTACAGCTGTACGGACAACCTAGAACAAATAATCAAAAACATAGCAGAAAAATACTTAACAAAGATGAAAATACAAACAACACCAACAAGAACAAGTACAACTGCAACAGCAAATCGGAATGCCCACTTAATCAACAATGTCTACAAACAGAAGTAGTATATAAAGCCACAATCCCACCTAAAGAAAACCCAAACGACAAAAAATATTATATTGGCCTGGCCAGCACCTCATTTAAGGATAGATTCAGAGTACATAAATGCTCCTTCACAAACCCTAACCACCCTAACAAAACCTCACTAACTAACCACTACCTACATCTAACTCAAAATAACCTTACACCAACCATTAAATGGGAAATCCTAAGAAAATCTAGCACATGTAAATCCCTAAACTCCCCATGTCTCCTCTGCCTAAACGAAAAACTCCTTATCTCCAAATTTAAAGACAGAGACAAATTACTAAACAAAAAACAGGAAACCATCATAAACTGTAGGCATTATAGATCACACCTCCTTAGCAACTATAAACCTCTCTAAAACATCCCTTAGACAACATCACCTTAAATCCCTAACTATATATCCAATACAACCACCCACCACAATTACCTTAACATACACTCAAGCAAACCCCCTCAACCAACTCCCCCCACACCCACACCACCTTACCCCTCCCCCTAAGAATGCCCCTAAATCCAACAAAATAACACATACCCCTAATCACCACCAACTCTAAACACCACATAAACTCATCCCACATAGCCACCCAATAATCGGCATCGATTCCCCTCCCCCCGTGCCCCCCGCCCAACCCCAACACACCCTACCTTCAACCTCCACGACTTAACACGGAAATTGTTTACATATGACTATGTGGATTTACACCTGCACAGGTAAGTGCACATGGAAATGTACAACCAACCGATGCCTCATGTGCATAGACGCACACCTTAGAGTATGACACCTTAATATAGCCTTCCGCCAAAACTGATCGATAATACCATAAAAAATACCCCAACTTAGAACAATAACTACAGCACTCAATCCCCATATAAACCACCCAAAACTCCTTCCCAAAATCTATAAACATGGCTACCTAGAACCACTATCCCGGGTACGGGGGCGCTTATTAATGCGTATGTTAAGTATATGTGGATGACACCCACGCCCATATTTACGGCATGCCACGCTATATACCCGTATGTATATGCGTGCGCAAATATCTGTGCTTGAGGGAGTGTGGGTGCGTATCTTTGCAGATGTATATAACGAGAGCATATGTGCGTGCATATGTGTATGTGCGTATGTATGCTTATCTGTGTACATGCATGCGTGTGGGAGCGTGCATCTGTGGGTTATATTTGTATGCTGAGGAGTACGCCGGCGCGCCCGTGTGCACCCACATCTAACCAAAAAAAACACTAATGAAAATGAAAACATTATGTACAGAACCCTCTCTATGTGTAATCATGTCTATATATAATCATATCTATGTATAATCATATCTATGTATAATCATATCTATGTATAATAATATCTATGTATAATCATATCTATGTATAATAATATCTATGTATAATCATATCTATGTATAATCATATCTATGTTATAATCATATCTATGTATAATCATATCTATGTATAATCATGTCTATGTATAATCATATCTATGTATAATCATATCTATGTATAATCATATCTATGTATAATCATATCTATGTATAATCATATCTATGTATAATCATGTCTATGTATAATCATATCTATGTATAATCATATCTATGTATAATCATATCTATGTATAATCATGTCTATGTATAATCATATCTATGTATAATCATGTCTATGTATAATCATGTCTATGTATAATCATATCTATGTATAATCATATCTATGTATAATCATATCTATGTATAATCATGTCTATGTATAATCATATCTATGTATAATCATATCTATGTATAATAATATCTATGTATAATCATATCTATGTATAATCATGTCTATGTATAATCATATCTATGTATAATCATGTCTATGTATAATCATATCTATGTATAATCATATCTATGTATAATCATGTCTATGTATAATCATATCTATGTATAATAATGTCTATGTATAATCATATCTATGTATAATCATGTCTATGTATAATCATGTCTATGTATAATCATATCTATGTATAATCATATCTATGTATAATCATGTCTATGTATAATCATGTCTATGTATAATCATATCTATGTATAATCATATCTATGTATAATCATGTCTATGTATAATCATATCTATGTATAATCATATCTATGTATAATCATATCTATGTATAATCATGTCTATGTATAATCATATCTATGTATAATCATATCTATGTATAATCATATCTATGTATAATCATATCTATGTATAATCATATCTATGTATAATAATATCTATGTATAATCATATCTATGTATAATCATGTCTATGTATAATCATATCTATGTATAATCATATCTATGTATAATAATGTCTATGTATAATCATATCTATGTATAATCATGTCTATGTATAATCATATCTATGTATAATCATATCTATGTATAATCATATCTATGTATAATCATGTCTATGTATAATCATATCTATGTATAATCATATCTATGTATAATCATATCTATGTATAATAATGTCTATGTATAATCATATCTATGTATAATCATGTCTATGTATAATCATATCTATGTATAATCATATCTATGTATAATCATATCTATGTATAATCATATCTATGTATAATCATATCTATGTATAATAATATCTATGTATAATCATATCTATGTATAATCATGTCTATGTATAATCATATCTATGTATAATCATATCTATGTATAATCATATCTATGTATAATCATATCTATGTATAATCATATCTATGTATAATCATGTCTATGTATAATCATATCTATGTATAATCATATCTATGTATAATCATGTCTATATATATAATCATATCTTTGTATAATCATATCTATGTATAAACATGTCTATGTATAATCATATCTATGTATAATCATATCTATGTATAATCATGTCTATGTATAATCATATCTATGTATAATCATATCTATGTATAATCATATCTATGTATAATCATATCTATGTATAATCATTGTCTATGTATAATCATATCTATGTATAATCATATCTATGTATAATCATGTCTATGTAAAATCATGTCTATGTATAATCATGTCTATGTATAATCATATCTATGTATAATCATATCTATGTATAATCATGTCTATGTATAATCATGTCTATGTATAATCATGTCTGTATATATAATCATATCTATGTATAATCATGTCTATATATAATCATATCTATGTATAATCATATCTATGTATAATCATGTCTATGTATAATCATATTTATGTATAATCATATCTATGTATAATCATGTCTATGTATAATCATGTCTATGTATAATCATGTCTATGTATAATCATATCTATGTATAATCATATCTATGTAAAATCATGTCTATGTATAATCATGTCTATGTATAATCATATCTATGTATAATCATATCTATTTATAATCATGTCTATGTATAATCATGTCTATGTATAATCATGTCTATGTATAATCATATCTATGTATAATCATATCTATGTATAATCATGTCTATGTATAATCATATCTATGTATAATCATATCTATGTATAATCATGTCTATGTATAATCATATCTATGTATAATCATTGTCTATGTACAATCATGTCTATGTATACTCATATCTATGTATAATCATATCTATGTATAATCATATCTATGTATAATCATGTCTATGTATAATCATATCTATGTATAATCATGTCTATGTATAATCATATCTATGTATAATAATGTCTACATCGAACGAAAGTATTGGGCCTATGTACCCACAAATGCACTTAGATTTAAATTTATCCAGACGAATATGTTTATACCAATAACTGTCTGTATACCTGGATGTGTATGTGTGTATATGCACGCGCGTGTACATCCACGTGGGCGTCCGTGTGTACACGGGGGTAACAGTGTGTGTGTGCATGTGCCTGTGTATGCGTGTGTGGATGTGAGAGTATAGATGCCCGCTGCCTGCTGTCCACCTGGTGTGGGAGAGCGTGCAGCTATGTATATATGTCGATGTATGTGCTCACGAGTACTGGTATCTGCATGCGCGCACGCGCTTGAACGTATGCGTGGGGTGCTAGTATGCCTGAAGCAATATGCGCATAGAAGCCCGTATAACCGCCTCCTTGGGGGCAGGGGCGTCGATGTATGTATGTATCTGTGTATGTGCGCATCCATGCCTACGCACGCGCACCCAATCTTAGCACCTTAAAGAAAATTTGACGCAAGCGAGAACAACGCAGGTATCTATGCATTTAAGCGCACATATGCACATATATTTGCACGCCAGGGCGGGCATGTATGTGCCTCCGTGACGGTTTCTTTTAAGTATATATGTGTGTACAAACAACCAACAAAACAGAATCTAAAAATAAATACACCGAATCATAGCCCCCCCGCCTCCAAACATAAGCGAATACCCAACAGCTCAAAACATACTTACCAAGAAATCACCTCACCAACGAGACCCTAAAAACTTTAACACTAAGACTCGAATTTTAAAGTAACCCCCACATATTCCCCTTCCCCTAATGTATCCCTATGCCCTCAACCACACCAGAAATGAACTTCCCAGACCCTCCCTCACAAGTTCCTTAAACCCCAAAACTAAAACGTTATCGACATATAAAACGCGCCCCCACCTTCCCTATTATTCCCTTCCTCTCTTCATCTTCTGTCCTCCTCGCAACCCCCCTGACCTCATTCACTCTTCCACTCTTTCATCCCAAAATAGCGATCATTTCTGTAAAAGTCTGAGGACGCTGCAGACGGTAAAAAAAAAACGGCCGTGTAGTCGAAACAATAATGTAACTTAACAGAAAGATACGGTAATAAAAAATAAAACGTATATATATATATATATATATATATATATATATATATATATATATATATATGTGTGTGTGTGTGTGTGTGTGTGTGTGTGTATTATACTCTAAAAAATATACATACATCATAACCTTTACTCCCACAGAACATAACATACTTTTTGACTGGTAAATCTCTTTTCAGTTTGAGAGTTTTGATCAGATGAAGACCGTCTCTGCATTTCGATTGGCTACACCCTTTCTTTTTCTCAACAGAGTCTCTTTTAAAGGCATGAAGATGACAGTCTGTGTGTTTTTTTCTATTAATACTCGATATATTTATCAGAATTGACTGATCTGTTAGACTCGTAATTAGCTGCTTTGATGCCTCATTGCAATAACCTTTCTATTTCAAATAATTGCAGTCTTGTGTAACTCTTTCTCTGGTGACTGTTTTCTCCTACCTATATCCTTGTTTTTCAAAGACTAATGTCGATAGGCATCTCCTGTAGCCTTCATATTTCCATTTGACCATGCCGTCGTCTCTCACATTAGTGGCGCAGTGTGTCACAAGTATATAAAAAAACAACTGAAGTCACAACCTCAAGAAAAACAAAATACCACAACATATTATGTATGTATCGGTTGGACTCTAAGTGCGAGCGAGTATGATACTATCGCAAAAAAAAAAAAAATCGCAAAACACTAACGTGCTCACCTACGTCTGATGTTGAGGCCGTGTTCGTCAATTGACGTCAACTCATCTCGATTTGCTTCGAGTCACAAGCTGCGTTCAACTGTCCAAAAGCTAAACTCAAGACTGTCCGTAAATTGTTACTTCCTATTGTTAGCTGTCGAAAAATTCATTGTCACTTCAGTAAACTATACATTTGTTCTGTTGATAAACTCATTTAATCTTTCTTTATATATATTTTCCATCTTTTATATATAAAAAAGACAGACCAACTATGTCCGATATGAATTTTATGAGATTTTGACTGTTTTACGGCATATCTATGCATTTTTGTTATTTTCTTTGCGAAATACTGACAGTGTTGACAAAACATCCTTGTACATGATTAATTGAAGACAATGTACTATTTTACAGATGGCTGTATAATTTATTAATTATGGGTTCACAAATTTTTGAACTGTATTACTGTGTACATTAGCACAATAGCTCTTTATAAAAATAGACATTAAATATGAAAAAAAGCCCGAATCTTTTCATATTCTCTCATAAACAATAGATATGAGTACCCAGGGGATAGACGTCCTTTATAGATATGATAAATTAAATGTAGATGCAATAAATTAAAGACATCGCAATGAAAAGAAAACCTTTCTTAGAAATTGCGAATAATGTTTTCTATATGGAAATAACAAAAAATGGAATGCACTTTGATTAAATTACTGATTTTCGACTCTAAATACTATAACGATTGAATTTCTCTTCGTAAAAATTTTAAGGGGTTGACACGTAATGACCTATTAAAGTAACATTTGGAATTGGAATTTAGCTGCGAGTGTTTATCTGAAAATTTATTATTATTATTATTATTATTATTATTATTATTATTATTATTATTATTATTATTAATACTAGCTGAACCCACCAAACCAAGCACTGCCGTGGCGTAGTCTAGTTGAAGCAACACACACACACACACACACACACACACACACACACACACACACACACACACACACACACACACACTTAAACACACCTACACAAGGACACATACACACATACGCGCATACATACACACAAACGCACATATACTCACACGCACTCACAAGCGCAAACGCACAAATAAACACATGCACACATACACATACGCACGCACTCACACACACACAAACACGCGCACACATACACACACTCACGCACTCTCAAACGTAAACAAACGCATGCACATAAACACACACACACATAAAACACACACACGTGCAAACACAATAACATATAAACACGGCATCACGCACATATATCAACAAACACACGCACACATACACACACGCATACTCACACGCATACACAAACTTTGCAAATAGTCAGGAATATAAAGTTTAAAGGCTTCTAAATAACACATAAATGCTTCCAAATCAATCATAAGGAGATTTTTAAGTATACAAACTACAAAATACTGGTTACGAACACGGGACTTGGCTATAATAATCGCTTAATTTTTTTATTTTTATTTAGCGATAATGAATTTTCATCTTTTATAAAAGAAAGAAGAATTAATCCTTATCAGTGCCGATGAATCGAAAAATGGTATTACGATGTATGTACACAAAAAAATTAGCACGGTAGTCAGGAATAGACAGTACGGGTTTCGGCTATATTATCATTTACTCCGTTCAGAAAGTGTGTATTCTATTTACGGACGCACGGTGGAGCGGACATACGATGGAAACATAAGTTTATTATATTTATCCGACATTCGAACGTGTTTAAGGCGATTCCATATTTTTCACTAATTTACACGGTTGCAATCTGTGAACTGGCCGAAGATACAAGTCGAAGTTTGTCACAAGTGTTAAAATGTTTGACTTATTTCTGTACACATTCTAGATTGTGTAACGGACGGAGGCGATCTTAATATTAAACTAGATATGATGGATCTTGTTTACCTTTACTAAGATTCGCTTTTAGATGACTTGGATGTGCCAGACTCATATGGTTTAAGTGAGCGTTGATGGTGGTTATGTTGTTAGCAAAACGGACTGAAAACTTGAGTGTACCAAGTTCGAATCCAGTTCGTTCAACGGAAACACTTTTAATAATGGTGTTGATAACTTTCACATGATTCTTCCTGTACTTGATGTTTTTATAAAAAAAGATTCTAACTAGAAAAACAAACAATAATTCCAACAATACAATCATCGTGGCTCATTTAGACAACTTTTAATGACAGCTAGCTAGATGCCCAGCGTTGCCCGGGCGTACAACATGATATTTTAATTTATGCACATTGCGAATGAATTATTATAGAATCAATCCTCTATTGAATATTATATATTAGAAGAATTATTTGCCCGGTGGACTAATTTTCAAAAAACAAAAAAACAAAAAAAAAAACAAAAAAAAAACAAACAAAAACAAATAAACAACAAAAAAATAATAATGATAATGTCGTTCTTCAATTTCCGTCTGTGTTTGTCAACAATATGACATCAGCTGATATTTGGGGTTGATGATCATAAGAATAGTCTTTCTTCTCTGATACTTATAAAAAAATAATTTTTATAGGAGAATATTTTACATTACACCGGGTAAACCTTGGCCGGTGTAACGTAAAATATTCTCAAGTAAAGAATTCCTTTTTATCTATAAGAGAAGAAAGATTAGATTGTTTTTGTTTTCGATACTTATCATGCTGATTACTGTACCAAGCATAACTAAGAACACTGTCAGAAATATAACTTACCTTTGCGTGACATTTGCAAAAGATAGGCCGAGCCGCTGCAGAATTAATGAGGAAGACACTCACACACACAAAGTAACTTTAATATAATAGTTAAGATTTTAAGTAAAAAACGCAGAAAAGTCTTTTTGATGTACGTACCAGTCACTAAAGAGAGGTTTTCATATACCAAAAAGATCACGTAATTTGATCAAGTAGTTTTTTTATTTAAGAAATTCAAATTTTATTACTTTCTTGATGCGAGAGAAACAAGTTACCATATTGAGTTGAATTCTAAATTTATCCCGGGTTACCCCTTAACGAAATGTTCAGAATGACTTGATTACTATTCCTAATTAATAGCTAAAAATCGTAAAATTCGATTTTCTAAATAAAACAAAAATTATTTGAACAATTTTTGTGTTCGTATTTTAATTTATTATCTTCATGTCGTGACAAGTATATATATATATATATATATATATATATATATATATATATATATATATAAAGTTTTTTTAATTCTTGTTTTCCTAAATAAGTGCAAATCTAAATAAACACCCGATCATATTATTCATACGAAATAAATAAATGGTTTCAGCATTTTTTTCAGTTATTTACACGATGGGCTGAAATTTAGCGCTTGAATTTTAACCTTAATATATACTACTTCATGTAGTTAAGATAACTGATTACGTGGTTCATAATGTCCTAGCTGCCAAGAGGGTCCTATCTCCTCAAGTAATCAGTTTACATAATTGCACCTAAAGGGACTTCTCTGTATTTGACTTCAACAATAATCAACGAATATGCAATCTTAGATTCTTAAGATATTTTATGGTTGTAGTTATATGTAAATTAAGTATAATTTACACATGAGCAGATAGCTCATATTTATAAACTGACGCCAACTAGAACAGGTGATTGTTAAACGCTTGCTTAGCGTTATACACGACATATCAATGGCGTCGACGATAGGATGTTCTCTGTTTTTTGAAGACCCGGAATACGTAAGAAATACGTCAGGTTATCAAGGGAAACATGAGGCCAAAGAAAAGACTGGTGATTGTAGAAAGGACCAAGTTTATGGCAATGAAGCAGGGAGTGGATGCACCGATAGTGAAATATTTACACCGGTTAATAAGTGCGAGTAAATACTGTGACTTTGAAAAACTAGGAACAGAAGAACAGACAACAGAAGACTTAATTCAACTATGATTGATTAGAGGTATGCATAATTTGGCACATAGACATAAGCTAATGGAACAGTTAAAATTTACAAACATGCCCTTGAATATGTGACTAGAATTTATACAACAGCAGGAATTAATACATACCCACAACCCAAATTAAAAAAACTCCCACGAAGAAATAAGGGCTGACACGTATACGGTAGAAACGAAAAGAAAAAAATGTACTTACTGTGGAAAAATTCATGAAAGGAAAATAGTAAAATGCTCAGCGTCTGGAAAAACATGTTCAAAGTATTTTAAAAAAGAAGAATCAATTCAAAGAAGTATGTAAAACTAAAAATGTGAAAAGAATAGGGGATGAAAAAAACAAATATTAAAATAAGATATTAAAAAATCATGAAGCTAGCCTGAAATTAAAAGAAAATGTTTCGCCTTCCTACTACGAACCGAGAAAAGTACCAGTAATTTATTACCGTTAGTAATAGCTAAGTTACAAAAGTCTATAAAGGAAGGTTATTAGAACATGCCCCTTTCAGGAGGAAGTAAATGGCATCACCCATTGTGGTATTAAAAAAAGACGGTGACTTGAGAATTTGTGGAGATTATAAAATAGGAGTAGACCATAAAGTTTACGCCGACTCGTACCCTATTCCGAATGTATTATAGAAGTAGCTTTGCATAAACTTGCCAGAATGAAACTATTTTCGAAGATAATCATAAATTAGCATACCACCAAATTCCCATAGATGAAAATTTTAAAGAAGTGACGACGATAAATACACTTATAGACCTGTTAAGGTGGAAAAGGATGCCGTATGGCATAAAAACGGCAAGTGCAATTTTTCAAAAAGCTATTGAAAAAGTAATAGGAAATGTTGAAAATACCATCTGTTATCAAGACGATATATGTGTTGGAGATTTAAATGAAGATGATTTAAAGAAAAAACTGAAAATATATTGAACCGGCTAACAGACGCTGACATGACAGTAAATACAAAAAAGTGTGTAACCAACAGTAATGAAATATCATTTTGGGGTTACCCAATATCAAATGAAGAGATCTCTCCAGATGAAGCGCTAATAGAGAAAATTCTAAAAGTGTCTACACGAAAAAAAATAAAAGAGTTGGAGTGTTTCTTAAATTTAGTTAATTTTTATAGAAAATATGTATCAAAATATAACGAGTTGCGAAATTAAGAAAAAAAATGTGGAATGCATTTGGTTAGAACAGAAAGCTTTTGAGAAGTTAAAACATATTCTGGCGAAAAAGCCAATAGTACAAATTTTTAACCCTGAGAAGAACATAACTCTAACTACTGACGCTAGTGAGCATATATATATTACGATAGAATTTCCTTTTCTGGTGGAAATAATTTAATTCGATTAATAATTTATTTAAACAGTTGAAAAATAAATTTACTTAAACGTTTAGTGATGCACATCTTTGAGGCTACACTAACCCGGATATTAACTATTTTTTATGTATTTTAGTTATCTAACACGTGGAAGTAGAACAAATATGAAGTAATATTTTCTAGAATGGAATACCGATAATACTGGTGACTGATAACGCGGCAGAATTTGCGGATGCTGATTTCCATGAATGATCAAGAAAAATAGGATGCAGACCTTACAAGACCCCTCCCTACCATCCACAAAGTAACGGGGTAGCAGAAAGGATAGGGTAAGACGTGATGGATCCAAATCTCCAAGGAAAAGGGAGATGTTCAGGAGGGTACGAGAAGAAATACTCGCGGCATAAAGCCCCTTCGTTATAGGGAGATGTAGTGATATGCAAATTAAGTATAATTTACATATGAGCAGATAACTCATATTTATAAACCGATACCAACTAGAACAGGCGGTTGTTGAATCAATGGTAGTTTTTCTATTACATCGTTTTAAGCATAATTTTCATAACAATCGATATACGTTGAACTTTCAATATAGATATAATAATAATAATAATAATAATAATAATAATAATAATAATAATAATAATAATAATAAGCAAGCTACATTTCTGAAATACCTAACAAGTGTAGAGAAATCTAGGACTTTTCAGAAAAGAAAATCATCATATCTTACACAATTCACAAAGTTAAAACGTTAGAACATTTTTTTGCAAAATGCAGTTTACCTATAGACGACATCTTTGTCTTAATTACGGTCTTTAGGCGGTAGAGAAACCTGGTTAATCCTGTCAATTGACTTATCCATAGTGCCCCAATTGGTAAAATTTGGTTATTTATCAACAATAGGCCGTGAAGTTTCAATCAGTCAAGTTATGACCAGATATCGGAACTAGTGAAGTCATGCATGTTTTTAGACATGGAAATATGAGTACTATTTCAGCATGTTTAGCCTCCTTGTTGCCACCAATTCAAATCTGCATTTAGCAACAGCGGATAGTCATTCTATATTCTTAGATGTGGGGCATAATGCAGACCTGTTCAAAAAGTATTACAATATCGGGGAATGTGGCCTTTATGCCGAGCGAAATGTCGAGTGACAGTTGGTTAGTCATCTGTTTTGCTGCGTTTTGTGTGAAAGAAACAGAAAATCCAGTGCTTAACAATCCGTGTGTAATCTTGTAAACAGTTTCTTAGCCTTTGTAAGGTCGGTATCCTTGTCTTTGGCAGTGTATCGTTGGCCTTTACGGTTTTTTTTTATCAGAATTGCGAACGGTCTTCCCAAGGACTTTATTCATTGTCACCAGTCGCACATGTTTTTGTATGACCATTGCTTTGTCTGGATCTAACCACTCCATTTTTAGGGGTTTCTATTTCTGCCATTACCTTTGTAATTTTCTATCTCTAAGTCTTCAAAATATTCAATGATCTGCAGCTAGACATTCTGAATTTTCTAATCTGACGTGACTCATGATAAGGCAACTTATTTTTTCTAATAATCTGCTGGATTCCATTCTTTACATTTTCTCCAGCTCTGAAACTCACGAACACAAGTACAAAAATTAATCTCTTTCAAATTACCAATATAAAAATCTAAGCATTTTTACATCAATAATTTTCTAATAAGGAAACAGATCATACGTGCAAAAATATAAGCCATAATAATATAATTTCCGAATAGGAATATATTAATAGAAAGTGAAACTGGGGTTTACTTTTGGGAGACTCATTATTCTCTCTTTCCCCTAATTTGTCCATTACTCCTTACATTCCATAGCGATGTTTCTGACGAAATGAGAAGAATTTCTGTTTTCTATCTCAGAGTCTCTTTTATCTAACATTTATTGTTGGCAGGATTTTGAAGTAGCATTCTTTAGCCCTTATGTTTTCTTTTCAAAAGACCAGCCGGATCGCTAGTCGTGGTTTGTTTGAATCCATACAATTATGCATGCCTCCACAATCAGACGTAAATAGAAAAGTATCTTGGACTTTTAATAACAAGTTACAAGAATGATTAGAACAATGTATATTTTCCAGTGACAATACTGAAAGCAATGAGGAGTTACAGGATGGCGGTGGTGTATGTACAAAATAGCCGAGATATAATGTGTCTGCTCTCTTGCTGTGGTCGCTTCTCCTCTCAGTTTTCTGATTGTCTTTCTTTTTGTTTTGAAACGAATAACATCACATTTTTGTTTATTGTCTGAAATTTCGGCGAGTATCAGCTGATGCCAAATCCCGGAAATTTTGTGTCCTCCATTTTGAATGTCTTTGACGTCATTGCCAGCGCATCTCAATCGAGGACCGTTGCTCTGACCGACTTTCCCGGGTCTGGCTTTGAATAACGTCGTCTTCGCAAGCCCAGATAGCTGATTGTCTTCTCGAGAATTACCTCTGCCATTTGAAACTTGACTATCATGTGTAAAATTTACATAAGTGGTTTCATAATTTATCTGGAGTGATTTCCGAATACGAAAATATCTATGGAGCAAGTAACATTTCTCTGTTCTTTTTTAAACATGGCTGACTGGGATAGCTACCGTACATTTATATCAGATCTACCTCTGCGTTCCATGTTTAAAAAGGATGTGTCCTCTATAGTATCAGACCTGACGGAATGGTTAATTGTAGGTATAGACCGTTTTATACCCTCGAAAGGGTTCCAGCAAAAACCTAACAGCTAGTCGTGGTTCTCTCCAGAATGTGCTGCTACCATTGCGCACAAAAATAACTTTTTGCATTGCTTCCAACCTAAAACTTAACTACTGAAACTAAAGCCGCTTTTAGGACTGCCAGCAACCATTATAAAAAAGTAAAAAAGAACGCGAGAGAATTGTATGCTCAGTTCGTCGTCCAAAGTAGCTGAGCAGCGGCTTGGTTCCCACAATATGTGGCTAATAGCAAACAAAATCCTGAACAGAAGCGTGTGCTCCATCTCAACTATCATCCATTTACCTGAGGTACTCTCGTCATCATCAGAAAAAGCCAAACTCTTTGCCAAGAACTAATTCTATCCTTTGCAACCAAGGCCGCCAACCTCCGATATTTCCTTCTGTAACAGAAAACACGCTATGTGACATACAAATATCTGTATGTGATGTTGCCAAGCTATTAATCAACCTTGATTCCAGTAAAACAACTGGCTCTGACGGCATTCTAATAGTAGTGCAAAAAACAATTTCAACCAGAACAAACGCCCATACTTACAAAGCTGTTTCAGCGTTGTCTTAAGAAAAATTGCTTCCCAACAATCTGGAAAACCTCATCATCAGGTAATTGGTCATCTCCTGTGCATCATGAGTAAGTTGCTGGAGTCTATGAAAATAGAGAAGTAGTCAATCATCTCAGCAAAAATAACCTTCTTAGTGACGTGCAATATGGTTTCCGTTCTGCTAGATCTAGTGCAGATGTGCTTACATCTCAGAGTATTAGCATATCTCTCGACAGAGACTTCTTTTCTAGGGCAATTTCCTTTGATAAAGTGTGGCATAAAGGTTTATTTCACAATATATCCAGCTACGGTATAGCTGGAAATGTCTTCTCAATTATTAAATCATTTCTCTCTGATAGCTTCATAAGTGAAGTGGTTGATGGGCAGAAATTAGAAGCTCACAGTATTAATGCTGGAGTCTCTTAAGGGGTCCATCCTGGGTCAAACTCTCTTCCTGATCTACATTAATGATTTTTCAAATCACATCCTTACATCAGTCGTAGACATTAATGCTGAT